>NW_005841943.1:3160466-3176488 GCF_000455745.1 Alligator sinensis | reverse complement strand
TGGATGCAGTACTCCAGCTGTGGCCTGACCAGTGCCGCATAGAGGGGGAGGATCACCACCTTGGACCTGCTTGAGATGCACCTGTGGATGCATGACAAGGTATTGTTGCCCTTCCTGACCGCATCCCCACACTGTCGGCCCATGTTCATATTGGCCTCAATAATGACTCCGACCAAGATCCTTCTCTGCCTCTGCACTGATGAGAAGGGAGTTCCCCAGCCTGTAGGTATGCTGCTGGTTCTTCCTCCCCAGGTGCAATAACTTGGACTTGTCAGTGTTGAAACGCATTCTGTTCTCATCCGCCCACCCCTGTAACCTGTCTAGGTCCAATTGCAGTCTATTCCTCCCTTCTAGCATGCCCACTTCTCCCCACATCTTAGTGTCATCTGCAAATTTGAACAGGGTGCTTTTTACCCCTTTGTCCAAGTCACTGATGAAGATGTTGAACGGTGCAGGCCCGAGGACCAAGCCCTGTGGAACCCCACTGCCGACATCCCTCCAGGTCAAATAAGACCTGTCCACCACCACTCTCTGGGTGCGGCCCTCCAGCCAGTTAGTGACCCATCTGACTGTGTAGGCATCGACACCACAGTCTCCTAGTTCTTTAATGAGAATGGGGTGAGAGACCGTGTCGAAGGCCTTCCTAAAGTCCAGAAGGACTATATTCACCATGACACCTGCCTCCAGGGGTTTGGTGACCTGGGCATAGAAGGCTACCGGTTGGTCTGACAGGATCTGCCTCTAACGAACCCATGTTGGTTGCCCCTGAGCATAATCTCCCCTGCGGGGCCCTCATGGACATGCACCAGGATACTTTTCTCAGAAAGCTTCCCCAGGACCGAGGTAAGACTAACGGGCCTATAGTTTCCTGGGTCCTCCTTCCTCCCTTTTGAAAATGGGAACCACATTGGCCCTTTTTCAATCCTCTGGCACATCACCAGAGCACCATGAGTGCTTGTAAAGCCGTGCCAGGGGTCCCGCAGTAACCTCTGCTAGTTTCCTCAGCACTCTGGTGTGGAGATCATCAGGACCTGCTGATTTAAATACGTCCAGTCCCTCCAGAATTTCCCTGACTAGGTCCTTGCTGACCCTAGGCCTGGGTGTGCCTCCCACAGGGCCTACTGGGGTCCCAGTGGGGTGGATGACCAGGTCCCTACTCAGAAAAATGGAGGCAAAGAAATTGTTAAATAGGTTAGCTTTGCTGTCTGGTGTGATGACCAGATTTTCTAGTGTGTCCTGCAGAGGCCCCATATTACCCAGTACCTTCTTTTTACCCCCTGTGTGTTTAAAAAAGGGCATCTTGTTGTCCTTGATCCAGGTAGCTAGTCCCAGTTCTATCTCTGCTTTGGCCTTCCTGACTACCCCTCTACAGTCCCGAGCAACAGAGGTATGTCTAGTCCTCTCTCGTGATGGCCTCTCCCTTCCAATGGGTGTAAGCCTCCTTTTTAGCTTGGAGACATTTCCAGATGCTTTTGGTGACCCATGGGGGCCTTTGCACCCTCTTGCCCCCTTTGATCCATGTAGGGATTACTTCCCTTTGGGCTTGGAGGATCGTCTCCATAAGGAACGACCACTCTTCTTGGACACCCAACTCCCCGCCTCTCCGGGACCTCAGTGTCTCCCCTACTCATTGAAATCCACCCTCCTGAAGTCCAGGGCTACTGCCTTGCTGTAGGCCTTCACCACCTTCCGCTGGATGGTGAATTCCAGCAGGCGATGATTGCTGTCACCCAGGTGATCGAGCACCCACAGTCCCCCCACCAGGTCATTGCCCATGGCCAAGACCAGATCCAACAAGGTGTCTCCCCTGGTGGGGCTGTGCACCTCCTGGGTTGGATGGAGGTCCTGTATCTGAGCTAGGAACCTACATGAGTGGTCAGACCTGGCTGATTGCTCCTCCCAGCAGATGTCTGTGGGTTGTCTGTGAAAAGTGTTTGTAAGTTCACTTTGAAGATTACAACTGAGAGACTGGAGAGAGAGTGGTTTTCTTGTGAGATATGTGCCCCCATAGGTAATTGGGTATTCTTGTCTTTGATAGATTTCCGGTGTGCATTCATTCTGGTGCGCAGTTGTTCTTTGGTCTCTCCTACATATTTTCCATCAGGGCTTTTGGTGCTTTTTGGATGATATATATTACATTTCTGGAGGTGCAGCTGTATGATCCAGCAATGCTGATGGTTCTCTTGCGGGGTGTAGTAATTGTGGGGGTGGTGGAGATGTGTTAGCAGGTTTTGCATTTCTTGTTATGGCATGGGGTGGATCCATTTGGTGTGGTCTGGGCTGGAGGAAGTTTGCTTCAGTTAATGAGGTTAGTGAGGTTCGGTACTTCTTTGAAGGCTAGGATGGGTGGTTCTGGGAAGATGTCTTTAAGAATTGGGTCTTCTTCTAGTATGGGTTACAATAGTTTGAGGATTTTTTGTATGGGTTCCAGGGAGGGGTGATAGGTCATAACCAGTGGTGTGCGATTTGTAGGGCTTTTCTTCTATACTGAAGCAATTCTTCACGTGGTATCTGAGTTATTCTTCTAATGATTCAGTCATTGCAAGAATTGTCATTTTTCTTTCTTTGCTATTATTAATAGCAATAAATCGTAGAACCACCATGTGTAGGTATTTCATTCCAGACCCATCATTCTTGGTGCTAGTGTGGAATCAACCCAAGTGCCACTTTAGAATACCCAGAAAGACCATGAATATAGAGGATGGATTATTGCCTGGGATTCAAAACAGCTGGGCTAAATGACTGACTTTACCACTTCAAACATTGTACAATTCACATGTGGAACATACTGCCTTCAAATATAAGAAAGGGTGATCTGACTGCAGCATGAAACCTATACAGTAAATGTTACAGTAAAAACTTGTTAAAGTTAATTCTAGCATCTTCGCTCCATTGACTTTAATGACCCATTAATGAGTACAGGTATTTTATTAGAAGACAAAATATCAGGGAATTGATCAAAAATCTTAAAAACAATTTTACATTTGTGTTTACAAGAGTACTAGGCCAAATGGCATATTTTGGCTCATATTCCCTGATGTTACCTAAAAAGGGGTCCAATCAGAAAGCAGTGTATTGTGCACAAGACTTGGTTGTGATTGACAAATGGCCTTGAGTAACCTGAAAGTAAAATGGAAATATTGTCTTGGGTTCATCTAGGTTCCCAAAGGTACAGAGAGAAACAAAGCAAGCAACTCTTTCTCACAGGAACAGTGTGGCTAGTTCAGTGGTTCTCCGCCATTTTAGAATCAAGGCACTGCTTTTTAGACTCAAGGTACCCCTCAGAAAATGCTAGCTTTTAGTTTTTGCTCATTTTCTGACTATGGAAAAGTATTAGAGAAATTCTTTTTCATTGAAGAGAACTCAGAAAGACCACAATGGAGCAGAATGGTTTTAATACTATGAGTTGATATTCAGTATCATGGCAAGGAAACTTGGTGCCTGGGGCAAAGCCTGCAGCAGCAGCCTGCCCTTGCCCTACATACAGATCTGGGGGCACACATCGCCCCCACACTTGCCCAGCAGTGCACACAGCAGCGGAAGCCACCCTCCCCCCACCCCCCCCACAATGAGTGACTTGTGGCTCTATCCCGTGCCCCACCCTGGCTGGGCAGCAACTGTTGGTGCCCCTTTACTTTGGCGCCTGGGGCAGTCACCCTGCTCACCCCCACACCTTGCTATGCCACTGTTCATATTTAAAATCCCTTAATTTATCTAGTGAAACATGTTTGCACACCTAACATTGTGTGGTACCCTATGGTACCCTTGAAAGGCTGTCAACATACTTCAAGATGCCAGAGCACCCTGGTTGAGGATCACTGGACTAAATTATCATAGCAGTTCTTAGTGAGCACTATGGTTACTAATCTGTGTGATAACCTTAAAATCAATGAACCATAGTGAAAGAAGGACTGTACAGCCAGCCAGCATAAATTCAGAAAAGACCAAGTTTTTCAAATCTGGGGGCTTAAAGATGGGTATCACATTTAAACATCTAATAAATCTCTTGATTATTGGAATTATTAAATACTTGCACTTTCAATTAGATTCAGTGGAAAATGTATATCGTTAGTGCCATTAAAAATATAAATCCATAAATAAAGATTTCATTGCTCAACTTTAAGGACATGAATTTGAAAAAATAATCATCAATAAGACTGAAAAGGAGTCAGACATGTAGACTTGTTTGAGCATCTTGGGTCCTCAAAGCTGGGTTGTACAATATGGGTGTGTTTTTCTTTTGCAACATTTCGCTTCCTACTTGCTGTCAGCCTCCATAATAGTATTTGGGTGCTAGCCCTTATGCTTTTGGACCTAAAGAGTGCACATGAAACAGAGGGAGATTGAGAAAAACTTGTATTTATTCAAGCCTTTTTAAATTTCCAAAATTGAGTTCTAGGGATGGAAGAAGGTTGAGTTAGTTCTTTTTTTGAGACCTCAAATGAACCATATCCTCAAGATAGAAAATGATTTTATGGTTCTTTGCAAACCTTAAAAAACTTTCATTTGATATCTATGAAAAATTTACTTCCAAAAAACCTGAAGTTTTTGCCTTTTCTGAGAGAATCTCTGCATTGTACAAAAATCCTTGATAACATATCTAAATAAATACACCATGGAAAATAAATAAATCTTGGTGATGATAAAAGGCTAATCCGATGAACTAATTAGATCAAAAGATCAGTCTTGTAAGATAAATTGCATTTGCCTTCAAACACAGAGACATAGTGAAGGTTCTTAGGAGAAACACATCGCCCCAAAGGATTGAGCCACAAATTATTTATGAATCCAGTCCCATAGGAGAAGAAATAATGTAATTCCTAAAGTATTTAATCAAGAACCAATGGGAGTTTTCTCTCTTTTGTACTAGTTTACCAAGTCACTGAAGGCATGTAAACAACATTTTGTGTACAGCATGTGATCTATAGCATACACTGTTACTTCTTAATGCTTACAAGGAGAACAACAACAACCCAGAAAACCTTTTGCTCCAGATCATTCCCTTCAAATAAATCCAGCTCAGATGCTCAGTCCAGTTTGGGATTTCAAAGCAATAACTGACTATTTATAAATCACCTTTCTTTCATGAGAAAGCACATCTGAAATCCATATCTATTTCACATTAATAATTGTGAAGGTGCCAGTGCATTGATTACTTTGCTATATACATTTAATCTTACTAACTAACCCTATACAGTAGCCTAAAGGGAACACTGCTTTTACACATTGGAAATGTGCAAAGATTAATTTTCTTCAAATATAGTGCTGAAAATCAGAGAAGTAACTATTTGGAAGGCGCACTACAAAGCCTTGTTTTATATCTTTTCTTATTTTGGCCTCTCTGTTCTCTCTCAGTTTTTTAGTTCTGAAACATGCATTTTTGCCCAACTCAGTGTTTATGACTGACTTCTGGGAATGCTGAGCACTGTTTCATTTAATTTTTTAATTCTATTTTAAGTTTTGTTCTTTAGAAGTTAATGACTCAGACTTTCTACCTTACCTACATGAGAAATCCTGTATAAGTAAGTGAAATTATTCATTTGTATAAGAGCTGAAGAATTAGCCCACAGGCTAAGACAGATGGAGAGTGATAGGATATGTTAGACGTGCTTGCCAGCTACTGTGTAATGCAGATCTTGATTATGACTAGAAGATGTTCAAGTCTCAATGTTGCTATTCTCTGCAATGTGAGGTTTCCATCCTTTCAAATTTCCTTATGACATTGTTTCCTTTGCTTCTGCCTAATATCCCTCATAGATCACAATGCTGAAGAATGTAATCAGTTGGACATACATTGCACTAAGCATTCAAAATCATTATCCTGAAATCCTTTAGGGAAGTAGGCAAGATCTCTTAGTTCAGTTCCCAGTAGATTGTAGGTCAGTATCACAAAGATACACGGTATAATTGGACTCAAGTGGTAGTCTCAGCTCATGAAAGGCCAAGGACAAATTAGTCAGGATCACCTCTTACTTTTAAGGGAAACATTTCAACATGAGCACAGTTCAGATTGCAGCTGCCTGACCTGTGAATAAATAGAAGGCTTAAAGCTTCCAGAAATTGAGAGCTGAACAATTTGGGTGTCTGAACATGACAGAAAACATCAGTCTTTTGGGTCCAGAGCAAATCTGAGAATATTTTGGCTGCAGGGTGAACTCTGAATCTTGAATTTATATCCAATATTAGAAAAATCAATTTTTAACTTGAGTTTATAAGGGAAAATGAAACCCAACCTGAAATCTTCATAGACATATTAATTCTGAAAAACTGTCTATACATTCTCAGCATCTTTGTATTACATTTTAAAGAGAATCAATTAATTTTTATTCCATGTATCAGACAATTAATGGATGAAAATAGATGCAATATAAAAATCACAGGCCCAATATCACAAGTGATAGTCTGTATACAGTACTCCACATATATTTCCTTCATTATATTTGCCAGAAGAAAAATCTGAAGGTGGTAATCCATCATATTTTATTATTGCACTTTATCTAAATGAGAACTTTGGGTTATGCCATAATACATAATTCTAAGGATATAGACGAATAAGGAAATTATAGTAATTTAAAAGGGGATCAGGGCATACTACACATCAGCTGTTCTGTGGTTGCTGCCTTTGCACTTATTCTTACCTTGCAGTAGATGGAAGGTAAACCATGATATCTTAATCCTAGACTAAACCATGGGGCAAGAATAGGCATGTGAAAAATTGCTACAGAGCAACTGACACATAGTAGTCCCACCCCTGTTTAACTCTGCAATTTGTTTCTTTACCCTTTAAGTAACGGTATTTTAAAGCTAGGGTGCATCTACAGATGTACTTTATTGCTAATTAGCTCTGCAGCAAAATGTCACAGTCTACATGTGAGCTGGAATTGGGACGCAATTAGTCCAGGACAAGTACTATCCTATGGTAGAGTAATTACATGAGCTCAAACGCATGTGTAGACTGCAACCAGAGCTGGCTGGGGCATGAGGGTGTGACAGTGTGAGGGCTGCCTGCCAGCAAGCCCCGCACTGTAGCACCCTTGTATTCCAGCCAGCCCTGATGCTGCCACCCAGAGCCCAGGGCTGACTTCCTGGGCCCCCTACAGTCTGGGGCTGGTCCAGCCCTGCTCAGACTTCTTTTGTCCTGGGCGCACATGAAGACACTGTGCCCAAAAGCAGCTGACTCCAGTGCAAACTGCACTGGAATTTATTACTACGTGCTAATTCCATATGTTGATGCACCTCTAATAAACTAGCAGCTCAGGATCAGGAATAAATGTTCTTGTGTTTATGTGAGAACTTACCATGGTATAACAAGCAATGTGGTAGGTTGGCCCAGTGATTAAGGCACCAATATAGAAACTGAGTTCAGGTCCTTGCTGTACCACATTCTTTCTGTGTGACCTTGGACTTTCTCAGTGCCTCAGTTCCACATCTGTAAAATAAAGATAATAACACTGCCCTGTCTCAAAGGGAGATTCAAGGGTAAATAATTAGAGACTGTAAGATATTCATATACTATGATAATGGACATCAAGTAAGCATTTAAGACTGATAGATACATTACATCAGGACTAAGTGGTTTAGGAAAAATCCTTGAAGGTTGCTCTTGTGATTCAACCTAGATAGTCTGGCAAAAAGAAGCAAGTGAATGAAGGCAGTATGCGTTGGCTCCTAACAGTTCTTTCTGCAAGTCAGCAACATAGTAGAATAGATGAAAGCACTCTGAAGTTACCTCCTTTTTCCACAGCCTAGAACAAAGGTGATGGGATCTATCAGCTTTAATCATCTTGTGTGTTTCTGTTTTAATTTTTTTGTAGTTAAAGCGGTGCAGGCTCGTCTTCTTTTTTAGTGTTTTGATGCTGTACTTCTTCACTGTTTCAATTTACATTCAAAGGAATTTAGAATTGAAAATAACTTTTAAGTAGTGCTTTTACTATTTGTCTTGGGGGCCTGACTCACAGACTATCTGTCACAGTTCCCCAGTGAGCTAACATTTCAGTTAAAGCATAAAACAGATATTTTAAAGTAATGGCAGTATTTTTATATTATTTTGCTTTGTACTAAGTAGACACATTCTACTGAAGAAAACCTGCACATTGTCAGATGGAGAGGTACATTTTTATCTGGAAAAAGTAGCAGCAGCTTCTATGAATTGAGGGTAGAGGCCAAAGGGTACCCGGTCACTCAGATGGTAGGATCTCATGTTGTTGAAGGAAGGAAGTAGCATTTCACATGAATGATGCTAAGTCTTCATGAAGAAATGTTGGTCCCAATTCAAAGTCAATGGCAAATTTCTTCAAGTTATGCTGGGATTTCACCCTTAGGAATGCCCCTGCTTCAGGAACAAGAAGTACACAGGGCTTTATAGCCCTGGACTGTAGTGATACCACCACATCATTTGACCACAATTTTGTGTGATGGCTGTCTGCTGCAATATTTTCTCAATTACCTCGATCTTTCTAGGACCAGTAACTGTGCCTCACCTTTTTTCATAGATTCATAGATTATAGAGTTGGAAAGGATCCAATGGATCATTGTGTCCGACCCCCTGCCCCTGGCAGGAAAGAGGATCGAGGTCAGACGACCCCAGCTAGGTGACTATCAAGCCTCCTCTTGAAGACCTCCAAGTTAGGTGATAGTACTACCTCTCTTGGAAGCACATTCCAGATTTTGGCCACCCTTACTGTAAAAAATGTCTTCCTAATGTCTAACCTAAATCTGTTCTCCACTAGTTTGCACCCAATGTTCCTAGTTATTCCCTGGGATGCTCTGGTAAACAGCTCATCACCAATTCCCTGCTGTCCTCCCCTGATAAGCTTATAGGCGGCTACAAGGTCACCCCTCAGCTGTCTTCTGTAAAGGCTGAAGAGATCCAGATCTTATAACCTCCCCTCGTACGGTCTTTCAGGGAGGCCACTAATCATGCGAGTGGCCCTCCTCTGAACCCTCTCCAGATTCTCCATGTTCCTTGTTGAAGTGTTGTGCCCAAAACTCCAATTGCGGCCTGACCAATGCCGCATAGAGGGGGAGCTCCGCTTCCCTTGATCTGTTGGTCATGCATCTGCTAATACACGACAAGGTGCGATTGGCTTTCTTGATGGCCTCATTACATTGCCGGCTCATGTTCATCTTGGAGTCAACTATGACTCCAAGATCTCTCTCAGCCTCTGAGCTGCTGAGGAGGTCATCCCCCAACCTGTAGGTGTGCTGGGGATTCCTCCTCCCTAGGTGGAGTACCTTACATTTATCTTTGTTGAATTGCATCCTATTTCGTTCTGCCCATTGATCCAACCTGTCCAGGTCAGCCTGTATCTGCTCCCTGCCCTCCGGTGTACTAACTTTGCCCCATAACTTGGTATCATCTGTGAACTTGGAGAGGGTGCTCTCCACATCCTCATCCAAATCACTGATGAAGATATTAAGTAACACTGGTCCAAGGACTGAACCCTGAGGGACCCCACTGTCCACCTCCTTCCAGGCCGAGAATGACCCATCCACCCCCACTCTCTGGGTGCGGTCCTTAAGCCAGTTAGCCACCCAGCTGACTGTGTAGGCGACCACTCCACAGCCCATTAGCTTCCCTATGAGAATGGGATGAGAAACTGTGTTGAAGGCCTTTCTAAAATCCAGGTAGATATCATCAGCCTCAGCTCCTGTGTCAAGGCAGTGTGTGACCTTTTCATAAAAGGCTATGAGGTTTGTCAGGCAGGATACTTCTTTCCATCCTTCTCTAAATTTTAATATTCCTTTCCCCATATCTCCTCTTTACCCTTTTACCTGTTCTTAGGCCTCCCTGTAATTTTATTAACACCAAATTATGGGTAAAAAACCTTGGAAATATAAAACTGAAAAGCCACATACCTATCAAAAATGAATACTGAGCCTGGTTCAGAACTTTCTCTAGTTCTTTCATAATCTTGTATATTAGACCTGTACACCCAGGATCCCTGCCTTCTCCTTTCTGTGTATACTTTTTTCTTCCTTTTGCATGTTACCCCCTCATGTTACCCCCATGTAAAACCTGGAGGCCGGAGATATCTGCCTTTGCTTTGTGGTAGTAGCAGACTCCTAATTTTTCTATGTGGTTAAGCCAATAGAGAGGCATAAAAACCATATTGGATTAGGATGTATTGTGTACTACCTTGACCAGGGAAACAGGTCCTGAACCTCAGAAGGCCTGTGTCATTCAAACTTCCACATAGCCCACACTTGTAATTATAGCCTTGGTGGTTGTTACTGGGGACTGAGCCATACATAGATCTATAGTTTAAATCAATTATAATAACAATAAAATATGCTAAAAACACTTCTATTGCATGGTCCACAGGATGGAGTCTTCGAGCATGAAGGCAGCAACTGACTTGTAATGTGGTTATGTGGTCAAACCACTAGAGGGGGGAAAAGATTTACAGTGCATTCATGATGGTTACAAAACAATTCTAATCCGTGAGTTAGCTAGTTATGGAGCAATATATGGTATTTTGTAAGCCCATCAAATGCTAGGCCTTAGTTTATGGTCTAATTCAGATGGATGAACTATGCTGAGTAATATGGAACATGGTTTCAGAAATAACCCAAAAGAAAGATTGACTCCTCCAAGTTATTAGCATTTTAGCCATATCCTCACAGTAGGTCCCCTAGTCATCTGGTACCTTGTAGAAAAATGAACCCAGAAAAGTTTGTTTCTTTCTCAGCTTAGCTTTAGCAAAGAATTTAATAAAGATTTATAGGTTTTCAGAGATTTTTTGAGTCTAGCCAAGGACTCTCTTTCTTTAATCAGAATTTTCCCAAGGGAGTCAGGAGGGCATGGCTGCAAGGTTATAGGAGTTGAAGCAATAATGCAAGAATCTCCAGCCTCATTCAGCTTAATTTAAACTACCAGTCCCCTAATTTAGGGGAGAATATATTTTCTCACAAGTGTCATAGAGAAAAATTGAGTAATGAAATGTTAGGTCCCATAATCTTATATTAAGGCTTATGTCTCAAAGCTTTATTGCTTTTGGAAATCAAAAATTAATCTGAGAAAATTCCCTAAATTCAAAAAGCATGGTTATTTTTAAGTATCACTACTGGGGAAAAAAAATCAAAGCTGGGAGCAGCATTCAATGTCATATTTTTACTGTTGATTATTATTAGGGATAATTATTGAGAGTCAGCTATATGCTTGGCATGGTACAAACTCCTTCATGGAGTTTAAAATTTAGACCAGAAACATTATGTGATACACATAGTGAGTGTGTGTGTGTGTGTGTGTGTGTGTCTGTGTGTCTGTGTGTGTGTGTGTGAGAGAGAGAGAGAGAGAGAGAGAGAGAGAAATATGCTGTCAGCCTTGGTAGATCAATGTTCCAAGACTTTGAGTGAGAAGGAATAAATGTTCCAAATGATTGAAGGTATCAAGATCAATGAGAAAGTTTACAGTGGTGGCTTTTAGGAGGGAAACTTGAGGAAGGGCGTACAAGGGGGTCAAGTACACAAAAAAGTAAGGCTAAACAATGTGAAGGGAGTTATTTTAAGGGACCTTGAAGGTGAGAACCAGATGCTTGAACTTGATCTTAAGGTGAATGAAAGCCGGTGAAAGGATTAAAAAAAAAAAAGAGTTGTTGCTATTGTCCAAATAGCAGGGAGATTACATTGTTTTTATTATTCACATAATTTTGTGCTATTGAGTAATACATAAAGATCCAGTGAAATGAGGAGAGTCCACAGATAGTAATGAGATGACTTAGCTGATTGCAACCATTTTAATGGCCAGATGGAAGTGAAAAGACTGATCTTTGGAATGCTGTGGGGAAATTAAGGCAAGATTAGCTACCAATGTTGGTATGTAAAAAAAGGCTAGGTGGAAAGAAAATACCTGCCAAATTTGAATGTATTCTGCTATGTGAAATTTCATTATCATCATCACTGAGAATCCCTCACAGCCAAGGAAGATTGTCTGCCATGATTGTTTTATCTCTGGGTTCAAAGATGACTGACAAGGCCTATCCAGGACTGACAGACTTTGTTGCAACTCAGGCACATGTTTCCATGTGGTGGCTTTGAATTCTTGGCTCAGTTCATAAGACGCTGTTTCTTCCACTCCCACTTTTCCATCTCCTGTTGTTGTCACAGGGTTTCAAAGCATCTGTCTACCCATTCTCTCTGCTAAGTAATATGGCATTTGGAATCTTAAGGCCAGGGACCTTCAGTGAGTATGCTAGAAACAGGGTAAAACATAAGAATAGTTATTCTGGATCAGACCCAAGGCCCTGTATCCTGTCTTCTGGCACTAGATAATGCCAGACCCTTCAGGGAAAGTTTCTTTTATATTTCTGATTTCTTTTAGAACTTGCTTGAGGAGAAGCAGCTGTCTTTATATCCACTAATAATATTTTTATATAATGTCCTAGTAGCTATAGCACTCTGCCATGATACAGGAGACCCATATAGATGAAGGGGTTCAAACCCACATCTCCTAGGAGAGTGCCCTAACCAGCTGGCTATGGGCTATGCTGAAAGAATGCCCTCTCCACCCCTGCTGTGGAAGCTGTACCACTGGGCATACTGTGTGCGCCACATCACTGGTCTTTCAACGACTGAAAAATAAAGAGATTTTGTAAACACCTTTTTGAAGTCTGGAGAAATAATGCACTGAAAAAGAAAGAGCTTCTTTTGTTGCCTCTCTTCTAGTCCTTGCATAATAGCTGAGCATGTTTAAATCTTCTCTTTTTAAATAATATTCACCCTGTATTGCATATCTATTGTTTAAATGGCATTTAAGTTAAGCTGCTTGTTCTGTTTTCTTGACTGGTCCTCCCTCTCTCACTAAATACAGCAGGTCTTATTTCTGAGAAGGGTTCATTTGACTTATAGGAATGGACATCTGCTCATCTCAGTCTCATGTAGTCTGTCTGGATAGGAGAAAAATGATGAACCTTGCATTCCTTCACTCTCTAGGCCTCCAGGGAAATAACTGTGGCCACAGATATAGAGCAGAAAAAATGAGTGAGCTGGGCTTTTCCACCATCCTTTATTTACACTCTTCATGGTTTCTTTTCTTTTCAATATCGTTCATATGTTTGTGTTCAGCTGGTAATCCAATAGGGATTGAAGCCTTTGCCCTCACTGCTGCAAAGTTTTTTTAACATAGAAAGAGATGCGGTATAAGAGCACTGATACAGAGCTAGATAAGAGTCAAACGTTTGTCACGTAAGACATTTTACAAATGTTAAAAAATATATTATGGCAAATTTTATTGTCATTTGTACCTAAGTAATTACACTTACTCCTTAAGTGTTATTAAGTGGAGACTTGTCCCTGTAGCTAAGCAGTAACAATTTGGAATAGCAATCATCAAATGCTTCAGCAAAATTAAAATAAAAGGGAAAGTATACAGTGCTCCAGAGGTTGTGTGCAAGTCAAAAGCAGAGCTGTGTAAAATGTTCATAATGATACCTGTAAGTGAAAGATACTGTTATCTGGATACCACTGCACATGCTATGATAGAAATATGGGTGTAGGTTAGTACAGATGTCCTTTTGACTCTGCAATAGGACCGGTGCTTCAGGGGCAGCTGGTAGACACATGGCAGACATGTGGCTCTTGTCTTGCTCTGGCTCTAGGGTACCTTCCCTTTCTTCTGTCTGCCACACCATGATGTTCCTAGTTGGTTCTTAGAAGGCAAGCTGCCCAAGGATCCTAGAGCAAGCCTTAGTCCATCTTCTGCCAGCGGATCCCTCTCAGACCCCACTGATCGCAACCTAGCCCTTGTGTCAGGTGGGTCCTCCTGGCCCATACGTGCCCCCAGGGCACCCAGGGACTTATGGGCTATTCATGGCCTCTGAACCTCCCCTACAGCTGTGCCCATACCTCGCAGGTGTTTCCAATCATAACTTAGTTGGGCACTTCATCCCAAACCACCAGGCCATCTCAGGCCTCCGCACCCTGGTTAGGTTTTGGCCTTCCCAGCTTCCACCCACTTCCTCTAGCTGGCCCTTTTCTTCCTAGACACACTGCACTGGGTCTGGCCTCTTGAACTCTAACCCATGTCTCACTCTCCTGGACTCTTATCTCTGTCCCCCGCTCTGGGCCCCCTGGCCCCATTTGCTTTTCACGGGCTCTTAATTTCTGCCCTTCTTGGGCTGTGGACCCCTGGCCCCAGTTGCTGCCCCTCTGGCATGTGGGACCTCTGGTCCTATCTCTGCCTCTCTCGGGCTATGCTGAAGCTTGCACCCTGCTCTGGCAAGCTACAGCCTCACATGCTTTCCTGGAACTCTGGGACCTCATCTCACCCCTTTCTAGTCCCATCCAAGCTGCCAGTTTAAACTATGTAACAGAGTTAGATTAGGTTCTCTTACAACCTGGTCTTTGTCTGGTTGGGCTTATGCTTCAACCTCTTGCAGCAAGGGAAGTTCAGTGTGATTGGACCATTCAACCCACACTTCTGATTAGACTAGCCATGATTCATGGATGTGGTGCAAGGTGATTGGAGAATTCACTCTGAACTCCTGATTGGATGAGCTGCTATCCAGGGGTGTGGCCCCCTGAGGGGATAAAAGAAGGCACATGCCGCCCTTGGGGAGGAAGGAGAGAAGCACATGGGCATCAAAGAACTGGGGTGAACTGCCCCAGCGGGGCAGTCAAATGAGCCCCAGAAGAGCCTGAAGTCAGCAGGACAAGGCTGGAGCAAGAGCAGGATGGCAGAGACTGAGGCACTGCTCCAAGGGCCAGCAGGTTTCAGGAGACAGAGCAAGACCATGCCTGCCAAGTCCAGATGGGGCTGTCAGCATATCCTTTGTTTGTTTTACGGGAGGGAATTGTAGCCCCAGAAGAGCCTTCCCTGGGTGCTCGCAGCCTGCCCATGATGGGGTTGTGAGGAGAGTCACCCGTCCCACACAGGGGAGAGTACCTCCATTGAGTGCTAGAGGGAGATATTGCAGGCAGGGATTGCAACACTGCAGTTTTCACCTAGACCTAGGTGAAATGGGAACGGGACATAAACCCCTCTCAGGGGTGCAGGAGTCAGGTAGGTAGCTGCATGGTGCTTGCCCAAGCCCCTGCTGATGGGGAGGAGTCAGGTTCAGGCCACACAAGGTTGACTCCACCCACCCCACAGGAGGAGTGATTGGTACAAGACCAATCCAGGGAGACTCTGTGGCTGCTACACTCTAGACTATAAGACTCTGAAGGGGTTTACCCATATGGGGGAGTCAGAACTTCACTGCTTCTCCTGTTGGGGGTAGAGAGTGTGTGTAAAAGACTGGGTTGTTACTTGCACCCAGGACCAGTGTCACATTCATCACTAAGAGCTGTTTGTCACTACAAACAACATAAGGTGAAACTCATCTAGGAACCGAGTGTAAGGGGTTCTCACTGACCTCCCACCCCCTTCCTCAGAGACTACTCCCAAATTTACAGAAGAAGAGGTACTTTGGGGTTTCATCCTGCTGTAGTATATGTATAATATTTATTAGTATCATTTTTGGAGTATATATTGATTTTTATGGTCTTTTCTACCTCCCTTTTTCTCTGTATGCAACTAAGTTGTATATAGTTAAGTACTGAGTGTTGTCTCAGCAAAGGTTTTGAGGCTCTAGATGTCCTTCTGCAGGGAGACTCTCCACACTCTAGGAAGGAGGGCTCCAAGACTGAGACCCCAGGGATCCAGTTGGCTGCAGCTGGCAGGTAGCTCTGCCTCCTGAGTTACAACTATAAACAAAATCATTGAGGCTGTAACACATACTGCTCCGGTCTGGTCATATTCCCCTGCAAGCCATCAAAGCCTTACTTGCAGGGCCCCTATCAGCTCAGGAGACATCCAGGCAATCCTCTGCAGCCTCTCATCTTAGGAGCTCTTTCCCCTCCAACCTACAAGACCAAACTGCCTGCCTGGCTCAGCCCTGGGCTTATGCCCCTTTTTGGTCAGGTGATCTCCCCACAGCTATCCACAGGGGTTTTTTTTGACTAGGCTCATTGTCTTCACCCCAGCAGAGCTTACTGCTGCTGCCTAGCCACGGTAGGAATGTCTCATCTCCCTGTTGGACTGT
>NW_005841943.1:3107385-3160449 GCF_000455745.1 Alligator sinensis | reverse complement strand
TGCTGAACTATATTGCAAGGTGACCGGCTCTGTGATATATCCTCCTGGCCTCTGTTTTTCCCTTGGGCTGACTATTTTCCTTATAATAGTACTTCCTACTACTCTTTCCTTCTCAACAGCAAGCCTTCTGGCTCTCTGTTGCAGACTCACTCAAATGAGTATGGGGAAACCTAGGACTATACATTAAAATTTATGGGAAATTTATAGCATATATCCTATAAAACTCACATTTTTTATTGCTTTTGGTTGAGTCCAAGATCCTGTATTAAGGGATTAATAAGAAGAATTTCTGGTGCTAGATGGGCATTGCTGATTGGAAATGGCAGGGGAGGAGAAAGACCTAAATTAATTAGTTTGTCAAAGGATAACTATTAATGCGATGTGGCAATGAAAAAAAATGAATGTGATTCTATGATGCATCATTAATTAGATCAAGCACTGATAGGGAAATATCAATGCCATAGTGCAAGGAGCCAGTAAGACCTCATCTGAATTGCTGGATAAAACTGTGGTCACCAATGTACAGGGAAGATCAATTAAGTTTCAGAAAAGGTCTGATTAAGGGCACGTAGATTAACTTACTCCTATCATACAAAGGGAGACTAAAAGAAATTGGCTGGGCTAGCTTAACCAAGCAAAGCCTGACTAGTTAAAGGGCAACACTGGTACACAAATAACTGGCCATTAATAAATACGGACCTGAAATTAGAAGGTAAAAAATTAGTAACCACGTGACCTACAAGATTTTGAAATGGTCTTCTAAGTGGAGTTTGAGGGGTGGGGGAAAATCCCTAATTTCAAATATTACTTGATAATTAAAGAACAATCTTCTATGGCGTGTTTCCCTACAGCAGGAAAGAATTGCATTCTTTAGCCTAGGAAGTCTCTTCAAACTGTATTCCTATGAGTTCCTACCTTTGTTCACCATTCAGATGCAAGATTAGGTTAGGGACTAGAAACTGCAAGATCCATGCCTAGGATCTCAGATCTAGACACACAAAAGGATTTAAGTACTATAATGAACAACATTGCAATGGTTAGCTTCTAAGCATCTTGCCTCTAACTTTTAAGCATCTGCCAGACAAACTTGCATTAGGCACCTGTGCACCCTATAAGAAAGACCTAAGTGTACATGAAAAGAATTGCACACCAAAAAACAGGATCCACAAAAGGCAGCATGCTGAGCAGGGATCCAGTCATTAGAAAGTGTGTCAAGAAGAGTGAAAGGGCCTGAGCCTTAAATAGCTCCTCTTCTTGATGGTTTTACCATAGGTACTCCAAAGTTTACACTAATAGCAGAAAGTTCCGCAATGTACTATAATGCTGTGAGTTAAGTACCATGTCCTATCATAAGCTAATGTGACAGACTACAGTAAAGATGTGCTTTATGGTGAGTTACCACATCTGCAAGTCATTATTTCCAATAGAAATAAGTTGCAGTACCAGGAGTCATTGATGCATCTCAGGGGAAATTGCAGAGATCTCCCTTAATTAACTTGAGTCACCAGTGTATAAAAGTAATAATCAGCACAGCCTTGGTCTTCCCAAGCTGGAGTGGGTAGGAGACATGTTCCTTCACTCTTCTTCATTTGAGATATATACACTTGCAAGTCATGTACCTTGATTACCTGTGCTGAGCAGCCTTCCCCTAAAATCTGGCTTATACTGTTGTTTAAAGAGGAACTTTCCCAAGCACCATATCTTGGTTATACAGATTGATGGGGTCTGTTAGAGTGAAGGTACAAATTTCCCTTCACTTGACTGAGCATAGCACCCACAGGCAAAAGAAAGAAGGAGTTGGGCTTGATTACTATTAAACACATGATTACAGTAGTGACATGCATTAATGGTGCAGTTACCAGAAGTTAATGACACCCACTATTCCCTGAAGCCTACTGGTTTTTCCCTCTCTGCCAAAGCCAAATAATACCATGGGGAAAAATTTATACTAAAGCCAACAGGAAATTCCAACTGTTCCATTTCAGTGAGTCAGCAAGAACTGCTAAGGCAAAAGAATGAGACAGTCAGAATGAGGGCTTCTAATCATGAGCTGATACCCAGTATGGTCTTTTAGTTGCTTTGATTGATTCAAGCACCCATGAAGGAGGCAGAGAAAGAAAGAAGATGCAAGAAAACAGTGGGAACCATGTACCAAGCATTAAAGTTCTGAGTACTAGGGGTGTGCGAAGTGGGCCCTATTCTATTCGGATTTGGCCTGATTCAGGGACAGTGATTTGATTAATTGATTCTGATCACTGTCCCTGATTCGATTTGGCTGAATGCAAATCTGAAGATTCAGTGCTGATTCGGAGAATCAGCGATTCAGACATACAGACAGCTTCAAAAGTTTTTTCTACACACTTTGAGGTAGCAGGCATCGCTCATGATCGCTGCGATGCTGGGGTGCATGGAGCATCCTGCAGGAGTACAGGGGGCTCTCCATGTGCTCGGTGGCAAACCGAGAAGTGTACCAGAAGTACCTCCGGTCCACTTCCTGGTCTTTTGGGGAGTGCAATGAACTCCCCCACCCCACATCGCCCCGGCTTGGTAATAAGCTTCAGGGGGACCCCAGGTGCCCCTTCCCCCGATCCAGGAGGCACCAGTCACTAAGCTGGAGGGTGCGGGGGGGGGGAGCAGTGTGCTTCCTGGTGGACCCAGAAATGGACTAGAAGTGCTCCTGGTCCACTTCCGGGTCTGCTGCCAAGCGTGCTGGGGAGCCCCCCCTGCTTCTGTGAGACACTCCATGTGCCACAGCATTGCAGTTTTCATGAGGCCCTGCTACCTAGAGGTACGTAGAAAAAGCATTTAAAGCTGTCTCTATGTCCAAATCTCCAAATCTTTCCGAATTGATTCAGAGGGTTCTGATTAGGTTCGGAGAGATTAAAGGGTCCTCTGATTCAATTCGGATTCAGAGATTCAGTCACTGAATTGGGTCAAATCTCTGCCGAATCGAATCAGACACCGAAGCTTTGCACAGCCTTACTGAGTACCTTATTTACCCAAATCCAAGATTTCATAGATTTCATAGACCTTAGGGCTGGAAGGGACCTCAGAAGATCATCGAGTCCAGTCCCCTGCCCAAAAGGCAGGAAGTCAGCTGGGGTCATAGGATCCCAGCAAGATAAGCATCCAGTTTGCTCTTGAAGGTGTTCAATGTAGGCGCTTGAACCACCTCCGGCGGCAGGCTGTTCCAGACCTTGGGGGCTTGGACAGTAAAGAAATTCTTCCTTATGTCCAGCCTGAAACAGTCTTGTAGTAGTTTATGACCATTTGACCTAGTCGTCATCCCTTGGGGCACTCTGGTGAACAAACGTTCCCTCAGATACTGGTGGTCACCCCTGATAAACTTGTAGGTGGCCATCAGATCACCCCTGAGCCTGCGCTTTTCCAGGCTAAAGAGCCCCAGGGCGCTCAGCCTGTCATCATAGGGTCTGCTTCCCTGACCTCTGATCACGCGCGTGGCTCTTCTCTGGACTCTCTCAAGCTTCTCCACATCCTTTTTGAATTGTGGAGCCCAAAACTGGACGCAGTACTCCAGCTGAGGCCTCACCAAGGCCGAGTACAAGGGGAGAATGACGTCCCGGGATTTGCTTGAGAAGCATCTATGGATGCAAGCCAGCATTTTGGTCGCTTTAAGATGAGCTTGAATTTAAGATGACCCCCTGCCAATTCAATTTGATACATGGAAAATTATAAATGTATTATATTTTTCCATGTGTAGAATCTATTAGAGGGTCATCTTAAATTCTTCCCCTCCAATCAGCAGTGTTAGGCAAGAGGTCAGACCTCCCCCACACTTTTCGCCTCTCCTGTCTGCCCTTTGTCTCCCCTTGCCTGTGCCTGCCATCCCTGCTGCCTGCTCCTCTACCACATGTCCCTTCACCCCCTGCTTCCCTCAACACCTATACCCCACTGCTGCCTACCTTCTGGTCATCTCTGCCTCCAGCTCCTGGGCAGTTAGTAGCAGCCTCAGCCCCAGCCTGGCCTCAGCCAGGGAGAAGCAGTGGCAGGATCTCTAGGCCCCAGTTCGGGCCTGAGGGGCTGGAACCAGAGCTGAAGCTGATGATAAGCAATGGGGGGGCAGGGAGGAGGAAGGATCAGAAGGTGAGAGGTGGAAGGCATGGTCTCTCCTTCATACCACCCCCCCTCCCCCCATGTGATCACTGAGCTCCCCCTACAGCATGAGCCCTGGGCTGGTACTCATATGTAAGACAAGGCTGCTTTTTCCCAATGTTGATTGGGGAGAAAAACCTTGTCTTGAATTCAAGTAAATGCAGTATATGCCAGGCCCAATGTGAGGGTAGTTATGACTGATCGCATAAATCACATTATATATTTATTGTTCCTTGATTACACATGTTATTCTTATAGCGCATGAACTAAGACCCCTGACATCACTGGGAATCTTTTCACTGATCTCAGACTTTGGATCAGGTCCATATCAAGAAGAAAACTCAAAGAATCCAATTTAGGAAGGGTGCCAAAATTGTCCCCCACCCCTGTGGAGTCTGTGCCTCAGCAGCAAGAACAGCCCTACAGCTTTACTTTTGCAGCAGCTGGTGCAAGAGCTGGAGCAGGCAAAGCGTGTGGCAGTGGCAGTTCCCAGGGTCTCTTTTGGGTACAAATCCTATCACCCCACCTCCTCAGAACCTGCGCATCCGCCCAACCCCCAGATTCTCAGAACTGCAGCCACCACCCCCACTCTCCCATAGGATTTGTCCAGAGGGCAAACCTTCTTTGTTACACCACTGTGCCAAGCCTTTTCATTTTTCTGTCTTTACCTCTGTTCCTACAGCAAATGAACTTGCCTCATCCCAGTTGAGCAAGGCATGATAAGATTCTAGTCTAGTTCCATTACTTGTTAGGGTTTGGGAACTCTGAGCTGTTGCTGCATCAAGCATCATTCTGTACAAGAATATACCTTTTGATTACTTTATTTGCAATAGTTACAAACAAGGATCACCTTTAATGACCTTCAAAATTAGCTAGCAAGCATTTCACAGTAGGGCACATAGCAAAAGGAACCGCAAGGATGAGATGTGAAGTACTTCAGTTATATGATCTCTGCTGAGGCCAAACATTTTCAGGCTGGTCACATAGAAATCATCTTCCATTAACAATGTCAAATGTTAGTTTAGCTTAGATGGGAAGGAAGCTTCAAACAGCAGAGAACAGAATAAACTTTAAATTCAGGGAATGGAAATTTTGTACTCTAGGAAATCAATAGTGTTTCACTGTAGAGAGCTGCAAAATATTTCTGGTTTACTTTGCCATATGTGGTTGCTCAGATTCCCATGCTAAGTATCATTTACTTTCAGCAGACTGTTCCTCTTTGGGAAGAAACAAGGATCTGGCCTTTGCCTGAACTCATAGCCTGTGTAGCGAAAGATTCCTTGATCAGGAAAAATAAAGCTGGGTTCCTTGTGCAGCTCATAGACTCCCAGTAGACTGTGCAGAGCCAGCTTTAGGGAAAATGGCACTCTGGGCAAACATATTTTGGTGTCATTCCCCCTCCCCCACCAACTTCCTCTCCACCCAAGTCAGTGGCACTGCTGCAGGCAGAGGCAGGCAGGCAGGGCACAGCACAGTCAGGCAGGGAGGTAGAGCAGCATGGTGCACCAGGCAGGTGGGTGGGCAGGCACTGCTACTGCACTGCCTGGCCTGGCCTGGCTCCTTGTGAGCAGTGGCTGGAGGTGGGGGGCAAGTTGGGCTGGGCACTGCTTCTCCTGCCTTGGGCAGGGATGGGCTGGGACAGGGCAGGGAGAGAGCACTGCTGTGAGTGCAGGCTGCTTAAATGTCTGTGTGCATGTGTGTGTGTGACCACCATGGAGCCCTGGGCGGTCACCCAAGTTGCCCACCCCTAAGGCCAGCTCTGACCGTGCATGTACTCCTATGTACCAGAATTTAATGCGCTCTTCTAATTAACCTTCCCAAGAGCATTGCCAGATCATTTGTTGACCAACCTGAACAACTTAAAATACATCAAATACTAGGCAGTGGTAATAAGCTCAGATTTTTCATTAACCTCAGTAGCAAAAGAAATGACTATATTGACTGCTATGGCCTCAACCTCATTTCCTAGTTGTGCTTGCCCCTAAACCCAAGATCTGGTCATGATTATTACACCTACCCCCCTTCCCCATGAATTTTTCTGCTTCTGAAAGATTGGTTTGCTAGGGATGTACATTAAAAAGTTCCTGAAGTCATAAGAAGGTATTAGCATAACCTAAAATATAGCTTATGAAGAAACAGTTACCTAGCCTATCTTGAGAACAGACTTGGATGGATGTATTAGATGTTTAGTGAAACCCATAATTTAACCTGTTACCAAGAGAGGCAACAGAGGTCTAATGTCCTCTAAAGTCCATATGCACAAATGCACTGAATAGAAGTTTCAGCATCACCCACTGAACCCTCAGGGCATAGATAGATGCTTCCACTTCTTCCCAACTGAACTTTGAATGCTGTTTTTCTCCCTTCATTAATTTACCTGCTCCTTCTTGCTTACCAGCCATGAAGTCCATTTTCTAGTCTCTTTAATTCTACCTCTTTCTTTCCCTTTTTCTTGCTTCTATCATTAGGTTTGTTAATCCTGTGTAGAAGTTGAATGATCAATCACAAGTATGCACTCACTTTACTGCACCCCAGTCACTTTCCCTGAGGACATCTAGGTCATGACACATGCTCTATGAATGCTTGATGTAGTTGCAGATTAAGTTTTATCAGGTGTGGACATGCTATAATCCCTAAGGTTGATTACTCAGGGGCACTGACTATAATTAGGGCGAACATTTCACCTCTCCGGCTGCCTTTGTTGGGAACAGGATTTTCCGGTATCCCAGAAAATCCTGTGTTTCCATTATTTATTATTGTTCATCAGAGTACTATGATTATCCATTTATTCACTCTTGTTCCCGTGCCCTGATTGGCTGCCTGAAACTTTATGAACAGGAGCAGAGTGAATGATGAATAATGATTAATGAATAATAAATAGCAGATGAGTATGCTTTTTTTATATGCTTGTTCTTGCATGAATGTGTGTATCCATATAGATGAGTTGCCTCCACAAACATTCCTAGGCAGAGAAAATAGACTGAATTAAAACTAACAAAAAAGGGCAAGAAAACAGCTGGATCAAATCAGGAGTTGAATTTTGTGTACAGAATCACAAACATGTTTTCTCATTATTTATTATTCATTATTCATTCAGAACCTCAGTGTGGTCCAGTAGATTAAGAGCCAGATGGGGAAGCAAGAGACCAAAATTTTCTTCCGAGCTCTCCCACCAATCTACCCTTTTGACCTTGGACAGACTGCATGTTCTCTTCCCACTTCAGTTTCCTCATTTGCAAAATAGGAGTTATGATGCTTACCTTTCTTTCTACATCATTTTCAGATCTCTGAAGTAAATGAGCTAAATGAGAGCTAAGTATTTTTTAAGAGGTCCTCATTAATGTTGCACCACTCATAGCAGGTCTTAGATTCTTAGCTGTAAATAACAGGTATATTCATTACTTAGATATCTAGAAATGATACTTTTGTCACTATAAGTAATTGTTGATTTCAGTGCATTTGACTTGTCATCTTAAAGTTGTCCTTTTATTTTTTCATTTAACAAACTTTTTTTTTTCTCTGCAATGTCCAAAACTTAATAATTACTGTTTTCCTTAACTGTGTCAATATGCTCTTCTGAGCCTGTAGAGATCCTCTTCCAGTCTAAACCTGGCAGCTAATGTGGGCAATTACAGGCATTCTTGCTCTAATTTATACAATTATAGGAAATTTATTTTTTTTCTTAACTGTGGGCTCCAGCTGTCTAAAGTTGCTGGCCAGAACGGAAGCTGTGAACATAATTTTTTGTAAAGAGGATTTTGTTTAGATTCCTAGGTCCATGCTTCTTTCCACTTTACACATATTAAGGAAAGCTTCTGAATTAATTACATGGCCATTTGCATCCTCTTTCTAATCATACTGTGCTCATACTACTTTGTGTCACATTTAAATTGCAGCTGAATTCTAGTTTCATGCATGGAAATAGGACTTTTTTTTTTTAATATTGCAGTGCCTCATCTGCAAAGAAAGAAAGGAACATCCTGGTTTTTTCAGTGTGTGATCTGCCAGGGAACAGCATAAAGCTGGATTGAAGTGGTTTAATCACGCTGTGAAAAATGTCCTATAAGGCCAAAAGATAAAATCAAGACCTTTGGAAGATTTTTTTGGTGAAAAATGAGAGAGAGAGAGAGAGAGGCCAAATTCCTTGCTTAGGATAAAGGAACTCTGCTTTACCTCATTGCTCTGAAACAAGGAGTAGAGAAACTTGAAATTAGGTTTTTCACAATCTAGTGAATACTTTGATCACCAGCATGTTGACTATTCCAAACTTTGTCTCCATCATGAGCTTTGTTGAAGGTGGCACATTTCCATGGAGATTTTTGGTTTTGGTGAAAAACTCCAACCATCAATAACTGCTGTGACTAGCATGGGGAGTTGAGGTAGGAGGGGTATTGCAGGTGTGTACTAGCTCTGTCACAAATTACACTGCCCTGCATTGTGTATAAGACACAGTGTCATAGAATGCTCCATTTTTGTGATGTGCCTGGAGTTAAAGCTCTTCTAAAATATCTTTTACAAAGGGATGTCTTTAAATAAAATATATGCCCATAAGAGTTGAATGAGTATCTTCAGTTGTGTCCCTTTGACCCTGACTTTCTAGAAATCAGTAATCTTGAATTTCAAAATAAGAATTGGATCCTACTCCCAATAAAATCAATAGGAGTTTTGCCACTGACTTCGTGGAAACATGAGAATATCTGCATATTGCAGAGTGTTAAGCTTACTGTCAGCACTTAAAAAATAGCAGTATGGCCCTGTTCTTTCTTTTAGCAATTCCATTGGACTGCAATAAAAGACCAGTCTGCTACTTTCATATCAAATCACCTAATTAATGTTTCAGCTGTGTCTTTGTTTCAGCTGTGTCAAGAAATCAGTTTGAAAAAACCCTTTAAAATGGCTGGCATTATATACATTGCGCTAAATTATATATGTAGACATTATAGTCATCTTCCTAGCTAAATGACTATTTCTCTAATTAAAATGAATACCATACTGCCTTTTCATCAAGTCTGACTCTATTCTAAAACCTTGCCCATTTTCTTCCTTCAATTCTGTCTTCTTGCAGGATCTTGCTGCCTTTTACCAAGAGGAAATTTACAAAATTCAATGTAACCTTCTCATTCTCCTAACACAGACATAGAGGATTGTCGTATTTTTTTCTCTTCTAACCCTTCTACTTATTCTGGTCTGTTTATCCCATGACCTCCCCAGTGAACATCCTTACTGTTTCCTTTACTGTTTACATTATTTCTCACTTGCCTGTGGATCTTTCCCCTTCAAATGGAAGTAGACCTTAATCTCTCCCATATTAAAACCCCACCCTTGGCCCACCTTTCTAATGACCACATAATATACCTTCTTCCTTTCACACTACAGTGCCTTTGCTACAATCACTATTTGGAATTCCTCTCGACCAAGCACTACTCTTGACCCTTTCCACTCCAGCTTCTACTCTGCTGGAACAGCTCTTGCCAGCATATCTAATGACTCTTCCTAATCAAATATCAGAAACAGTACTCCATATATGCCCTCCTTTAACCTACTAACAGCCTTTCACTCTGTCACTCATCTTCTTGATATCTTCTTCCCTTGGTTTTCATGACTGTCCACTCAGCATTATTCCTACTTCTTTAGTAATTTTTTCAGTGAGTCTTTTGAAGGATCTTCCTCATCTTCCTCCCTTTTGCAGTATCAAATACTATCAAATCTCTTTATAAAGAGAACTAAGTAAGTGTTTTACTAGGACTAATGGAGCTACAGTGATGCCCAACAAAAACATAGAAACAGTGTAATGCTATTAATGCATAGTTTGTGTGTATGGCATTCTGAGTTTAGGCTACAGTGACTCTAAGCAGATGCTAATCAGGATAGTGCTGAATAATGACTATGGTATTTTATCAGTTGCACCATATAGCTTTTCTCTTAACCTTTTCTTTTCCCTTTCTCACAATATTGTAAAGAAGTTATTGTCAAAACCACTTGGGCAATACATAAAGTCCTTGGATTGTTTCAGCTATGATTTTCATATAGGGACACTATTGGTTTTGTTGTTCAGTATCTCCTTCTGTTAGTGGATGGATTTAATGTGTTTTTGCTTTTTCCCTAGTTTGGTATTCTGCCTTTTGTTTTATAGACAAGTACTGTTGCTGAGATGTTGTGACCTGGCAAGGATATGGTCATTCTTAAGTACCTCTGTTCTTTTTTCTCTGGGTGACTTTTCTGGGTGTTTTCCTGTAGGACATTATTGTGCTTGATTGACTCTACTGTTCATGTATGATATGGGTTGCCAACCTATGGTCCACATAACCTATTGATCCAGCCCATGGACATGGAGCTTTGGTGCAATTGGGTAGTGGAAGACTTCAGGAGCAGTCATTTTTCCCCAGCCAGCACAGGGAAGAGTGATGGTGATGAGCACTTTCTCCATGCTGGTGGAGGGAAAAGTGATAGCAGTGGGCAATGTGCTGGTGGCAGGGAAAAGAGACAGCAGTAGCTGGGTTCTGGCACCCACCATCCCAGCCACTGGCCTGACTCTTACCCAAACTGGTTAAATTCAGCCTGTAGCCTTAAAAGATTGCTGATCCTTGATGTATGGGATAGCCAGGGAAGCTAATGAGGTGGTATTAGGCATTAGGTGCCTATATACATGCTCTGGGGTTGGGGAGGAGGAGTTAATTAAAACGGCTCTTGGAAGCTGCTGTAATTAGAACACTGCAGCATCCTGTGTATTCAGTGTCCTGTATTTCAAAATGAAGGTAGGTGCAAAGCTCATTGAATGTTCTTTAACTAAAGCTTGTTGAATGATCAATCAAGTCTACCATGCTGTGTTCTAATTAGAACATGTTGGAGCATGTATATAGGCACCCCTAGGCGGTTGCACCTGAGGGTTAGATAAGGGTGAGTTGGCTGAAACTCAATCTAGATATGACTGAGGTAATATTGGTAGAGTGGGAAGAACAACTGGAAGAAATGACAAAGATGTCAGCTTCTTCAGTTGAGGAACTTTAGTCACAATTTTTTAAAGTCATAGTGTGAGTACTTTGCAGAATCTTCATCTGGTTCTGGATTTCCTTATAGCGGCAGAAGCAGAATTCCTCTTGTAACCTATGCCTGGCCAGGAGGGTGCAACCTTTTCTTTCCGGTATGTCCTATGAATCCTACATCTGCTGCTGCAAGCTTGATGCAATACAATGTAGCCATGAGGCCATGTATTGGCTTGCTCCCTGTTCCTTCTTTTCTGATGCCACTGACAGTGATTGAGATCAGGTAAAGCTCTTCAGCTAACACCTTGTGGTTTAAAGAATGGCAAGTGTCTAGAGAGGGCAACTTCAGTTAGATGTATTCAACTTTGCAATTTGCATTCCCTATTGATCCACCACAAACTGATTTTACTGAGGTCACTCCAGAGCTCAGAGTGTCAATCTTTATGTAGCAGCCTGGGGATTTGTAAATGATGATTAGAGCACAGAGCTACCTGATGTATCCAGGAGCAGACTGTGCTCTATGAGCTCTCAGGGTTATTGTAAGGAACTTACTTACTTAAAACAAGGCTTTTGTGCATGCATATAGAGAACAATATGCACCAAGGCTTGGATGGCTACGTTTAAAAAAAAATCTAAACAGATAAAGCTACAATTTCTTCCTGAAAAAATTAGCAAAATGTTTCAGTCTAGATTTTAGCTTCTAAAGGCACTTAAGAGAGATGATGAAGTACATTACACTCATGGCTGATCCTTGGAGTTATTCTGTTTATGGAGAAAAAGTGGGTATAATGTCTGCCTGTGGGTGTGCAGAGGTATGTCACTTCTATACCCTGTTATGTTTGACTTATTACCAGTGGTCTTGGCTTACCCAAGTGCTGTGTAACTGATTAGTTTATCCAGCTGCACACTATTCTTCCCAGATCCTGAATATTAATGATCTGTAGCCATGTTCCCTCATATTGATCTTGCCAAAAATAAGGAAAGGTAAAATCTGATCAGATATAATAGCACAAGTGATTCAATAAATAAATTCAATAAATAGTCTTTTCTTGTTTGGTCTGTACTGAACCACTATCTCTGTAATTAGGAATTAGTGGTAGGTAACTTTTAGATAAGACCTAGAGCAATGGCCCTGATGAGAATGTTTTTTACAAACTCACAGAGCTTTTCCTAAAAAAGACTTGCCTAAATGCAGCTTATTTATTCCATGTTCCCTTTTGGAGAATGGATACGTTTTTCCTGTCTTGACATGCTGCTATAACTAGCTGCTGCCTTCAACACCAGAACTGGCTGGTGAATAAAATTATTTATATACTATACACTATATACTATAAAATTATTTATATACTATATAGTCCATACAGCTTGTGTAAGTTGCAATTTGCTAAAAATAAAAGCAATAACAAACCCAGGGGTGCATCTATTGAAAAACAATAGACAACAGATAGCAAAATATCTTGAATTTCCAGTTTTGTGCCCAAACTGTTTCCATTTTTTGTCAGCATTCCCAAAAGCAGCATTGGTTCTTCTGATAGGAGCATTTCATCATCTCTGCACACGTCATATGACAATGGGCTAAAAGGATTCAATATTTGATCTGATGATATGAAACAACTGCTTTGATGGCTTTCTTCAGCTTGCTTACCAAAAACCTTGCTTGACAAATTATTTTGAACATCTGGTGCACTATTATTGACCATCTATTTATAAAATTGTCCTTGACAAAACTGTGGCCTCTTTCATAGAAGTGTCTGTCTTCAATCAGTTTCTGTGTGTCTTGTGGCAATAGGATATTTTACAGACATTAATTCCTAATTGTCCAGGGTTTTCTTATACAAATCAACATTCCTTTCTGGAGCTACTTTATTTATATATGGTTTCCATTAACAGAGCTGTTTCTGCATGCAACATAAATGAAAACAACTCTATTAGAGAAGCTGTGAGTCATTCCTGTCATTTTATTAAATAAATTATTTCAAGATCTCAGACAAGGCATGAAAAGGCTATAGCAAATGGCTAGGGATTCCTCAAAATACACACAAGCCATTTCTTTGTTTCTGAATTTGTATTAAATTCATTTAAAAATCTCCATTCCCTTTTACCAGAGCTGGAGAAATAATTATAAGCACATTGACAAAAGCTTCAATACATAATGAGGTGGGAGAAAAAGCAAACATGCTTCTCATTCAAGAACAAAGATGCAACATGAAAAGCTTTTGTGTACTAATATTATATAAGTACATCAGACATCCAGTAAGGAAATGTTAGGATGTGATGACAGTTCTGTAGCTGTCATACATGTAACTCAAGGCACACTCCTGCTTCTGTTGAATATTTAGATATAACCTACTACTGTTACTTTTAAAGAGAATTAACCTCTACCTTACAGATGGTGGACCAAATTCTGCTTCTGTATGCCACTGAAATGTAATGTGGTTGAGCCATGCTATTTGGTTTATCTATTGTTATATCAATGAGCACCCTCAAGAATTTTCCTGCCCTAGTGCATGCAATATTGCTTTTACTTTCTGATCTTGGTTTTTTTCATTCATCAGAACCTCTTCACTACAGTAACTGATTCTTCTTTCTTCTCTGTTCAAGTCTATCTATTTTCAGTGTGGAAGTTTGAAATAACAGTATACCCAGATACCGCATAAAGCTATCTGGGCAAAAGTCACCTTTCTAATTGTCAAGTGTAGGTTGCAGAATAGTGTTGTTTCCCTATCTCCTTATCAAATCAATGCCAGCACCAACCCTGGCTTAGGAAACAGCTTGGATATATGAGGAGGAGATGGTAATTAGGCCAATAAATACCACTGAATTAGAAATGGAGTTTTGTGCGTTTGACCGAAAAGATTTAGCGTTCACCAGAGTAATCCTACATGTATGTATGTGCCTTTTGGTTTCATGCATGGACAAAATGGAAGAATCTAAGCTTCCTTCACTGACCTTTTAAGGAAAATGTTAGATGAGACTGAGTTTAGTGGGCTGCCAGGGCAAGAGAGGAGAACACGAAGGAGTTAACAGCCTGATGCAGGTTATTTGCAGTCTTTTACTGTCCCAATTTTCTTCTGCTAGGATTTCTAAGAAATAATATACTGGCCAGATACTTCATTCCAATCTCTGCTGAACTTAATCTGTTAAAAGGGTTTTACAATCTGTGGCCCACCAAGTAAGAATACACCATCTAGTGGCAAAATAGTCTGCTTTAGAACCAGCTGTGTTAATTTGTCCCACTGTTAGTGAAAGGCTGCTGACCCCTGGGTTATATGTACCAATTCTGTTTGACCCTATAAATATTCAATGAATTGTAAGAAAAGAAACATCATGTACAAGGCAAAGCATTGTGTTTAAATTGGAGAGCATATTTTTATATCTAGAGTAACATCTTGGTCCTTTTGAATTTGAATTCAGTGGAACCTGGATTTTAAGCCAAAGATTTTTCTTGTTATAGACTTGAATTAATAATTTCAGATGGACCTAAATGGTTATATTGACCTGAGTATTTTGGAAAAGAATTGGGGTGGCTTTGTTTGTTTTAGAGTGTTTTCATGTACAGTATACTCTGATTTTTGGTGCCTCCATTTTTTGGGGTGCCCATCTTAGCTACTGTGGTTCCCTTGCTTTACCTGTGGCAGGTTAGGGTGTTATGTCTTGTCTTGTGTCAGAGCTGATGGTAGTTTTACAAAGAGTTTAGATTATGGATTGGATAAAATGTTTTGGATAGGGATGATCCTGGTTTAGGCAGGAGGTTGGACTAGATGGTCCCTGGAAGTCCCTTCTTTCTGATTGCTATGATATTGAAACCAAAGAGGAAGCACTCATTACTTTATAGAAGATGAGCTCTCTTGAAGTGTCTCAGCTCAGGTAGTTAAAATCATGAGTAATCCTTTCTAGAAATTTAGTCCAGTGTCCTTTGATGACTTGACATCAAACAGCCTGAGGCTGATCCTCTTGTTGTTGAGCAACTCCTGTAAAGTTTTTTTGTTCATTTAATTTTGGTTAAAGTCAGTGAGACTATGCATGTGTGGAAAATTACTTGCATTTCTTTGTTGTTTATAGATTGAAACCCTCTCTTGGATTATGTTGTCCTAATTTAAAAAAAAAAAAAAAGCACTGAAAAATAAACAGTATTCACATCGAGGTTGAAGGTACCCTCGGTAGAATTTAGCTTTCTTATCAACTATCTTAAAATTCTAAGTTATGTTTTGAAAGCTGGTTAATAGGACTGTGCAGTGTTTCCAAGTGGATCTAGCAGTTTGCAGGTGGATGTTTAGAATTCTGCTGCCTTGCTCTTTGTCACTCACCATCTCAGTCCCATAAGCAACAAGTCCAAGTAAGATAAATTGAAGAGGAATATTTCTGTATTTCACTTCCAGGTGCACAACAGCTGGTGAAGGCTGAGGGACACTGGCACTGCAAGCTATAAATTCTACTAGAACTCTGGCCACTTCCCATCGTGCTAGCTTTCTCACATTAATAATCACTGCAATTGAGAAAATGGGAGCTCAGGTGTGTTCTGTCACTTTGCTTTCTATCATCTTCACAAATTCACCTGGTTTGGATTCACAGTGGGGCCTTGAAAAGTGACAGGCAGAAATCTGTGATTTATACAGCAGTGGAAAAATTAGAGCAGAGCTTCGGAGTGCTGCTTTAGTTAAGGCTGTGTCAGTGTTTCCATATGAAAGCCTTGTGTTCAACTGTTTATAATTTGGCCATAAAATGTCACTTCAGGCTGCCATGTGGCATGCAAGTTCTCCGTGCCAGAGGGAATTTTAAAATAAAATGTTTGAGAAAATCTGGTGCTTTTGAAGCTATTAGAATGCACACACACACCCCCCACTAGAAATCCCAAAGAGAAGGGGTAGATGTGTATACTGTGCTTCTGACAATGCTGTTCAAACATTTTTTTTCAGAGATGCACAAATCCTGACTTACTTCCATGATACTTAGGGCTATTATTAACCATAACCAATAACGGGTAAGTACCCTGTCTTCCTGGCCCTAGCACTGGCTCAGAGTTCTGGCTGGTTTGCTAGGGTGAAGCCTCACTGGTATATGAGGAAGTACTGTGCAGACCAGTTGTAGAAGAGAGCTGCCTCATTATGTGCCCAAGAAAATCTGAGACCAGCATACATGTTTTCATACTGAAATGCATTTGGACAATGCAAAGCATTGACAGTTTGTTTAGTTGACTTGCAGACTACATCCCTGTAATATCTTTATACCCAAATACCTTTTGTGGCAGATTGTAGTAAGTCTTGCGTAGGGCTGCCTGCTGCTTAACTTATCCTTATGCCAAATGAATGTCATATATTTCCTGTCTCAAATGAACTGCTCAGATATCTCTGCAGATCATCACCAATACAACGAGTCAAGTCTTGGACCAAACTCTGAAGGAAAAGGAAAGTGCTGCAGGAGAATATGGTGTTTCATGTGGCAGACCCAAATAATAACATATTAAAAATGGGAACTGTAGAACTTTGGTTGATTCATGATAAAGGAAAAATGGAGATGAAAAATACCATCAGTATCTAATAGTGAGCACTGAAGCAAGGACCAAACACCAAGTTACTGTTCAAAGCCCCAATAACAAAGTCATTTCTGATATAGGTATTATCAAAATGTAGAAAATTAATATTCTGTAAAATTAAAACAATATGAGAGATAATAATAAGATAACTGCAATAATGGTAGGAGTACAGGGTATTCTTGGCTCCTTATGATATACAAAGGTGTTTCAGAAACTAATGGTAATTTTGAAATAAAATCATTCTGTACACAATAATCATTTACTGGCCGCCATCACTTCTGCGCTTAGTCATAAATGATAGGTGCATGTGACAATGCCATAATTAGTGTTCCTTGTTGCTGTGTAGTTTCTCATGTTGTTGCAAACACAGAGTGTGGGCAGCCATTTTGCTGTTAGTTTTTGAAACACTCACATGGAAAGATCAATTCCACCACAAAAATTCACTCCAAATCAGCATTAGAAAATTTAACATAAAATGCTGTCTGAATGTAATTAAATTCATAAACCACCTGTATGATATTTATTGGCATTCATATTTCAATATTCACAACTGATGATTCTTTATTTGTGATGTGCAATTGGTCTCTTAAATTGTGGGCTGTAATTTCTCCTTTCAAAATAGGTCCTGACTATTTTTTATTTAAACAGGTATGTCCATAAGCATTCATAAAGATGATGCAGGATCTTGTAATTGAATATGAGAGAACCTGGATTTCCTGGCTATATTCCTGGCCCAGCCACAAATGCCTTTTGCACCTGTGGTCAAATTTCTTAATCTCTTTGTGCTTCATCTCCCCTGTGTGTACAATGAAATTATTGATCCATGGCTACCCTACAGAAGAACTATGAAATGCTGTGATGAGCATTATAGAAATGCTTGCAAATAAATTTCTTATTCGCAAAAAAATTCTGAACAAAAATTCATTCATACCTCTGCTTCTGACAAGTTAAACCAGAGGGGCACAAGCAAGGGAGCAAATTCATGCAAATGTTTGCAGACACGTTTTGTAGTATTTACAAAGTTCAGATTGAATCACAAAGCCCAGATTAGAGAGTACAAAAGAATAGCACTGTGGCACAGAGGTTTCACTGGCTAGTGCTGTCCCCTGTGCAGTCCCCTTTGCCCTGCTTTTCCCTGCACCATGCACCTTCCCTGCAGCAGCTGCATCTCCACCAGGTACAGCAAAACAGTGGCAGTAGTGTGAAGTGCTAGAGTGGCGTATAGAGGTTTTCTGCCGTTGGGGTAGATATCCATTTTGCCACCTATGCAGGTACTGATGACTGCCCAAAATCATGGGTTTTCAGCAGCACAAAAGAAAGTGTCTCCCTCTGCCTGCCCTTTCCCCCCTACAGCAGCAGAAACTACATTTCCCAGAATTTCCCATTCACTCTTGCACCACTGCTGCAGTTGTTTTCTTTTCCCCCTCTGCTGGCTGGAGCTGCTACAGGAATGTGCAGAGTGTGAGGGGGAGGGAGGTGGGCATGGGAGTGAGAGGGTAAAGCACCACCCTAGCTCCCTTCCTGTGTTTGTCTCCTCCCCTGTGTTAGGTAGTGCTTGGGGGTTGTGTCCCACTAGCTCACCCATATACATGTTGCACTTACAACCTTTCACAGTATTAGCCTAAGCAGTTAGCTTATGAACAGGCTTACAAAGGCTACTTCCAGAAGTCCTTTACCTAAGCAAAAGGGAGAGTGTCCAGAAAACGTAGCAGGACTAAAAAGGGAGTAGTGAAGCCAGGAGAACACAATATCTGAGGTATGAAGAAATGCCCGTTTCAATCAAACAGTCAGTATGAGCATTTTTATTTATTACATGTTATAAAAAGTTTATTGCCCATTTTACAGCTCTAGCTCCCGAATCTTTGATTTAACCAGAAAACATGCTAGCAATTTGCTTCCACCACCTAAGCAAGCTTTTCATGTCCTGGAAACTGTGACAGCCTGGTCCATACTCTTTCCAAAATCTTTGTTAGTGCACACTGATACTTCTGGTAAAAGGAAGAACTTTATAGGGAAAAAGTCTATACCTGACCTGTAAAATTCAGGCGCTTATGAGAGATCAGAGGCTGGTTTGGAGAGGTCAAAATAGCACCTAAAGACAGTGCCGGGCGTAGTGCGCATTGGATGTGCCTCTAGTCTCAGGGTGTGTGTAGATGAAACAGGGTCCCTAAATTGAAGTGGTGGGTTTTAAAAAACACTGCTTCACTTTAGGGCTGATTAAACCCCCATGTCATGCACACAGCTTGCTGACTTACCTGCCTCTGCAGCGGGGAGGGGAGGGCGAGCTGCCGGTGGGTGGAGTAGTTCCTGGGCTGCGGGGGTGGGATGGTGCTTCCCTCCATGACAGCGGTGCCTCCCCTGGTGGCACCCACCCGCAGGTACCTGGCTCAGGCGGTCCTGGGAGGCACTGCAGCTGCAGAGGGAAGCATCAGGCCCCAGCACAACTCAGGCAGGCAGACAGGCTCTGGGGGTGGGGGGAAAAGATCAAGCTCACCACTTCTCTTGGGTGGAGCCTGCCTTCCCAGGCTGCTGCCAGGCTGCCTGCAGGGCTTTCTGCATAGCTGTGGAGCTGCACGGAGCCCGGTGCTTCACTCTGTAGCTGTAGGGGCAGCAAACTAAAACTTCTCAAAGGAGTTTTAGTTTGCTGTACCCCAAGTCATTTAAGGCACATTACGCTGCCAAATTTCCTACAGCGAATGGAATTAATGTGCAATATGCCGCCGGGGTGTGCAACCACTGACACTATTAAAGTGGTACAAAAGCATTTAGCCCACTTTAAAGTGTCATGCACACATGCCTCTTGTTTCACCTATACATGGCCTCACTGGGTAATTTTAGGGAGAGATGACTAGAAGGGATCACCTGAGCCATCAACCAGTTCCCTGCATTTACAAACCATCATTAAACAAAGGTGTCTCTAAAATTGCGACCTTTAAAATACCTCTGGTCAGTTTTAGTATCATACAATACTGCCTGGTTGTCTCAGCTACAGCTGAGACAGTTGTCTCAGCTCATCATGAGTCACCTGGCTCTCATGATCCTTTCCTCCCAGGGCCAGATTAATGCATAGGCAAACTAGGCACATGCCTAGGGCCTTAAGTGAAGAAGGGTCCCAGTTGTGCTTATTTTATATATTCTAGTTATTGAGTGAAAAAAAGTAGGGGCCCATGAGGTTGTTTGCCTAGGGCCCACTAAAGGGTTAATCCAGCCCTGTCTCCTCCTCCATTTACAACTATTCTGGGCATCTGGTGGCCAGTTTGAAACTAGTACCCACTGTCCTGCTCTCTCTCTTTACAGTTTCAAGCTGTAACTGGTGATGTTTCAAGCTGTAGATGCATTAGGTCTGACCAGCTTTGGGATAAAGAGTGAAATTTTCCTTTTGGCCTAAATTGTCATGGAGTGTATCTTTCTCCCACCATGTGGAGGCCCAGATTCACATTAAAATGAGTGGGCATTGGGAACTGTTAATGTTAGGAGACAGCATAGGAATGTTCACATCTTGCAGCCAAGACCCTGCTGGAGTAGGCAACTGAAATGTCCAGCTCCAGAGGAAATAGGAACAAGAAACTCAGGATTGACTACCAGACCTTTAGCCTTTAGGGAGAAGAGGAAAAAATAAGTCTTCATGGACTGAGGGACCACTCGTGTATACGCACCTTCCCCCTCAAAGAGAGAATGGAAACAGCTTTTAGAGATGAGCTGAATCAGAGGGATTACAGTGAAAAGAGACAACCCTGACGTATTGGTTATAGTGTGAGGCTGTTTAAATCCAAACTGAACCTAATAAAATACCTGGGATTTGAGGGCAGGAAAGCAGTAGCTAACAACACATCCCTTCATTGTTGAATTTAATAAACTGGCAGCCACCACTTTAAAATCCTTTCTAATATCAGTTTGACTTGCTTTTGCATCCGGATCCAGGTCATGCATTAAGGTTCCTTCAAAACACAGGGATTGTTCAGCAGATGTGGAAATTTAAGACTATTTTTGAAGAAGAATGCTAGCAGGTAGTGAATACACTCTGCAAATTCCAATCCAAAATAAATTGGACTGGAATATTCCACCTTGAATACATGTTCAAGGTACAATATTCCAGTCCAGTTTATTTATGTATCACCTTGGATTCACAGCTTCAAGGGAGGGCAACAAAGGGACACGGCTAGAAAACAATAAATGTGCTTACACAATAAGCAATACAAAAATCCTAGTCAAGAATGGAGTGTCCCAAGTTGCATTAAGAAAAACAAATATATAGTATAAGATTCAGTACTATGTGCTGTTAAGTGGAAAGAGGGGCTTTAAAAATGTGTCAGGGAATGTTTTACACATAGGTCAGACCTTGTAAAATTTTTACATGAGTAAGAACATCATGTTGGTTTCTAAACTGGGATGTCTAGTGGTATTACAGTAATAAGCTACTGAAATTTAACTGTAGTTAGTAGCATTGTATAGCATAAATGAGTCCATAATTTGGGTTTGTGTTTGGCATTAGTAAATGGATATGTTTTAAATATCTGAAAAAGGCGGGAAGAAAAATGCAGTAGAAAATACATAATAGAGCAGATTGGTTACTGTCGGGTATTTGTTTTGCTTTCAAATTTATCAGAAAGAAAGAGCTGTGAAAATATTGTGACTAATCTGGAAAATATCTTCTAGGAATAGAAATATGCTTTGCTACACCTGTCTGGAAGGTGAGTATTTTGCTCTGAAACCCCTTTTTGAATACAAGGAGGAAAAAGAATGGGAATACATAAAGTCTTTTTGGAATAAACAGGAATGTAAATCATTCACAGACTCAGTCAGTTTTCAACTCAAGAATGCATTGGCTTGGGAAAAGATTAACTATAAACAATATTTCTTTCCTAGGCTGCTCTTAGAAGAAAACAGCTGGTTTTGATTAAGCAAATGAAGATCAAAAAAGAATAGAGATAAAAACGTGTTTAATATCTGACCCAGGATAGAAAGAAATTTGTTTCCTATACTTCCTAAGTTGAGGGAAGGATAAAGATGAAGTATACTGTTTTAGTATATAGAGCAATGCATTATTTATAGAGGTTCTGTATGGTAGAAACCCAAGGTAGCTCTAAATAGTAGAGTTGCTACTTTCCTTTATCATAACTCACCTAAAACCAATTTGAAGAGTTATGATCTGGGTACAACACAAGTTACAACTTTATAAAGTGAGTAATACTATAAGGTATCTAATGGCAAAATACCAATTTTATACCTAGATATTCCATCTTTATTGCTGCATATTGAATCAGTCTGGAAAACTGTTGAGCCAGATAATAGGCTTTGTCTTGCCAATGTTTTTTAAGCCCTAGGAGCAGAAAATGGGGTGGAGCCAGAGAACAATAAATGTAGCTTGTAGTTGAAATTGCAGTCAATGAGGTTTGAAATGCAGACAAGGGCATAGTAGGTGAAAAGTAAAACAGAAAGATTGGCTCTAACAAACCAGAGGAATTTATGACAGCACAAATTATCAACCTCAGAAAAAACTAGGCCGTCCTTTATGGAACAGTCAGGAAGCAGGACACATTATTTTTGTTCAGGGTTGAAATTCTTTTTAGGATGCTTTCTCCTGGGCAGTGCTGAAAGAGTCATTGTTTACCCTTATATATTTGATAGTCTGAGTCTGAATGCATTTTATATTTTGTCACATGACAGCTGTTGGCATTTTTTTCTCTGCTGACTTGCATGTCTCAGTGTGGGTGTCTCTTCCCAGCCAGCCTGACTTTGGTTGAAAAGCCTTTCTTAGGAGTCTTAATGTTCTCTGGAGTACCCCAAATTATACTTTCACCTTCAACAGATCTTTCAGTCACAAACAAAGCTGACCTGAACTGGCTTCAGTGAGATGTGGAAACATACTTTGCTGTGCCCCTGTGATTTACTTGCCTTTTGGGAGGAGGGGGCTGGAATTGGGGAATTGATTTTGGATAAATTGGAGCAGTACTGACATAGAACCCAAATCACAGTTTTGGAGTTTCAAAATAGATCAAATCATTATTTTTTCTTCATCTTCAATTTCATGTGATTATTCATTTAATAGTTTTAGACCTGATGCTATTTCTGCACGTGCTTATTTTTAAGCTTAAGAAAAGCTATGGTAACTTACAGGAAATAGTCATGTGCTTAAAGTTAAGCATATGTTTAAGTGTTAGCATGATTAGGACCTGCATAAGGACTACAGGGAAAAAGCTAAAATATCATAAGACACTTGTGAGAGATTTATAGAAAAATATTTAATGTTAAAAATAAATATTGTAATATACATTTGCCAAGCAATTGCAGATATCCTCTCTATAAAAATTGGCCAACTGTTTATTTCTTTCAGAAATGCGTGAAAACCTCTAATGCACTGGTAAAATGAGATACTTGAGCTCATTAAATGATTTACTCTCAGCAATAACAGGTCAAATCCAAATTTCCACAAGATTCAGGGATAATAGGATTCACTGTAGCCCATTCTAGTGGTAAAACCAAGTCACTAAATACAATTTTATCCTCTCTATATCTGGCAGATCACCAGATGACTGATGGATGTGATGGACTGATGGTAGTCCAGCTGGTCCAGGCCATACAGTAGAAAGCGGAGTGCAGAAGGGCTCATATGGGATATTAAGAACCAGTGGTGGCAAGCAAAAGCTATGGAGATCCAGAGTTTCTCTGATCAATATAGCATGAGAAGCTTCTTTCAAGCAATAAAAGCCATCCATGGTCCAATGGTCCAACCCCCTTTTGATCCTAGGATGGCTCCACCCTTCTCACAGATAGTGTATCCATCAACCAATGCTGGAAGGAGCACTTCAAGAGACTACTCAACTATGGATCTGAGTTGGTGGTCTCAGCTGCCACCATTGAGTCCGTCCCTCAACACCTAGTAATACAACCTCTTTCTGATCCCTCACCCTTCAAGGAAGTTTGGCGTGCCATCACTTAGACCAAGAACAATAAGGCGCCAGGGCCAGATGGCATTCCTATTCCCGCAAAGGTCTTCAAAGCTGGTGGAACAGCACTAGTGCAAAAACATCACCAATTTATCATCAAAATATGGGTTATTAAGGAAGCTCCACCAGACTTAGAGAATGCCAACATTGTGACTATCTTCAAAAAGGGGGACAAGTCAGTGTGTGGGAACTACCGAGGCATTGCCCTTCTCTCTATTGCTGGGCAGATTCTTACTTGTATCCTTTTGAATTGCATCTTTCCCCTTGTCAAAGATGTCCTTCCAAAATCCCAGTGTGGCTTTAGACCATCATGGGGTACCACCAATATGATTTTTGTTGTGCAACAGATCCAGGAGAAGTGTAGAGAGCACCACCAGGAGCTGTTTAAGGCATTCATTGACGTAGCCAAGGTGTTCAACTCCATCAATCGTGAAACCTTATGGAAGGTGCTGGCTAGGTTTGGTTGTCCACTGAAGTTAATCGGCATCCTCAGGCTACTCCATGATGGGATGACTACCACAGTGGATCAGAGATAGATGGAGAAAAGGGTTGGGGCAATGATGTAGCCCTGCTTGACACCAGTATGGATAGTAAATGAATCTATCTTGCTGTGATTTTGATTATCATCCATGACCACCATCCTAACAGAATTGGGGTTGAGTATGGAATGGATGGTCAGTTTTTCAACCTGCAGTGCCTTCACAGCAACATGAAAGTTACCAAGACTGGCATCACCAACCTTGACAATTGTGACAATTATGTTATCTTTAATCACACTGAGACCGATCTGCAGTCCACCCTTGACCTTTTTCAGGTGCTTATCATGGCCTGGGATTCTCCCTTAATATTGGGAAGGCCAAGGTGCTCCATCAGCCTGCCCTAGCACAAGCTGTCCCCCTGCTTCCACAAATTACCATTGGTGGAGAACCCCTCGGAAATGTTGAGCATTTCCAATTCCTTGGCAGCCACCTCTCCTGGTCAGTCAGTCTGTAGAAATCAAACATAGGATTTGCTGTGCCAGCATGTCCTTCAGAAAGCTGCTTCACCATGTCTTTGCTGACCAAGATTTCCATATGGAAACTCAGATCCTGGTCTACAATGTAGTGGTTATCCTCATGCTCCTTTACGAGTCTAAGATGTGCCTTTGCATCAGATGGGAAGACCACAGCACCGATGCCAGCATCCTCTCTACAACTAACATAACCAGCACTGAGGCAAAGATTATGAAATATCAATTCTGCTGGTATGGCTCCTGTGTGTAGATGTCTGACACTTGTCTCCTGAAGCAAGTCCTCTTCTCTCAAGTCAGTCATGGTAAGAGGACCCAGGACAGAGGAAGTGCTACAAGGACACCCTGAAAGCATACCTTAAGACGGGAACATCAACCTTACAAACTGGGAAGCTCTGGCTGGTAATAGGTCTCAATGGTGCTGCACCATACATCAAGTTACAGCCCCCTGTGAACAGAACTGTCTTGCTGAAAAGTAGGCAGAGGTGGAAGGAAAGTGAACAATATCCTGGCCAACATCCCTTCCCTCTGACAAGGCAGTACCTGTCATATCTGTGGAAAAAGTTGCAGGGCATGGATTGGACTCCTCAGCCATTTTAAAAATCACCAATAATCCCCCTACCCTCCACCAGCAGAAATCACACTCGCATTAAGGGATAGCCAAAGACTCATATTACATTCCTATTATGATATATGGATATAAAATTCTAAGTATTAAAAATATAGACAATCAAAAGTCCCACTCACATAAAGAACTCCAACATTAACTTTAACACACCAGTTCAGGTATTAACTACCACGTGAACAAAATTGTTGTGCCCTACATTATTATTTTAGAGCTTGATTCAATTTTCATTTAAGTTAATAATAGCCTTTCCTTTAACTATGATGGATGTTGAAGTCTTTTTTACTTTTTTGACATAATACATTTCAGTAATTATTTATATATGCATATGATTTGTTCTGTACTATCAAGTTTGACGGTTTATTATGACAGGAACACTTCTCTTTTAATATGATGGACATAGTTTTGTAATCTGGAATAACAGTTTTGTTTAGTCTATGTTAATACAGTACCTTTGTATCAAATGATTTTTGTCTGCTTAGGAATAGATTAAATTATTTTGCTCATAAAAGAAAAGGGTTGTAAATTGGATATACTTATATTCTGTAAGTGCTAAGACAGATTTCGATAGACACAGGTAGTCATGAATTATAAAAGTATTTTAAATTTTGTAGACTGTACAGAACTGAATCATGTGTCAGGTTATTCACAACCTATGTATGAAGATGAGTAAGATTTTAAAGGATTTAGAAATGTGACTAGTGATTTTGGGTGCTTCAGTTCTGGAATACCTATTCTTAGATATATTGGGGATACATATGTGCATGCTCAAGAAACATGTAGTTAATCATGTTAGTCAGAAGTCAGGCAGAAGGCAGGGTAGATTTTCACGTTGTAGACAAGCTAAATCAGAGATACCATAAACTATTATGATCTTGAGCTAACTTTATCAGATGTTGTGAAAGAGCAAGCAGTGTATAAAATGGAGCGAGTGATTTGAAGGCAGGAAATGGGGGAAGAGAGGGAATGGGGGAGAGGGAACAGAGCTTGGAGAGGCAAACAAGTGTCAAAATAGGGACAAAAATGTCACAAAAGCTAATCCAGATAATGAGATTAGATTCCACAGTCCCTGTTTAAACTATATGTAACACAAACTAGTCTATGGATGATTTCTTGTTCCCTAATTTCCCATTCAAATTGTTTTTTAATGCCTTGTTGCCCGTGAACAGCAATTTTAAGGTCATCAATACAATGTCCAGGGAGGTTAAAGTGTTCTTCCAAAGGGCTGCATGTCTTTATGTATTTTATGTCAGATTTGTGTTAATCCATTCTCACATATAGGGATCACCCTGTCTGTCCAATATAGACATCAGAGGGGCACTGTAAGCAAGGGTTGGCATATATGACATTGGTAAGAGTTGCAGGTGAATGAACCTTGAATGATATCATCTGTGTTCTTCGGTCCAATGACGATATGATCTCTATTGATGAAGTGGTACAGCTGGCATCTTGGTCTATTGCTAGGCCAGGTGCCTTGGTGAGAATGGAAGTTAAGTAGTGTGTGCTTGAGAGACACCATTTAAGGTTGGGGGTGGGGGGGTGTCTGTAAGCCAGGATAGGTTTGTCCCCCCATGGCTACCTTGAGGTGATCATCCTTTTCCAGGAGCATTAGAAGTCATTAATGATGTAACTAAGGTGTTCACGCTAGCGGCTGTGGGTGACAACCAGAAGGATTCTGTAATTCTTGTCTTGGGGTTGGTATTGTAGCAGGTTGGGGTGAAGTCTGAGTCTGGCTTCATTGATTTGAGTGGCTGCAGTTTTGGGATTGTATTGTAATGGTAGGAATCCATGCTTCTAAGCCTTAAGACATGCATCTTGGTTGGTGGGATCGGAGCTGTAGGTTGTAATGTAGAGCTTGGCTATAGACAGTAAATCTAGTAATGTGCTTAGGTTGAAAGCTGTTGGTGTGAAAGTAGGTGTGGCAGTCAGTCGGTTTCTGAAACAATGTGGTAGCAAAAATGATGTTCAGGAAAATCAGGCCTCTTTGACATGCTCCAGTTTGGGCTCCCCAAATACCCTTCCCCTTTGGAAAATCTTTATCTCTCTAGTTTTCTGTAGAGCCATGAGACACTAGTAGTGACTAAATTAGTAAAGTTAATCCATACTGCTTAATTATCATGAATGTGTTTTGATGCCAGGAAGAACTAAGGTTGCAAAGTCCTGGTCACTGATAATTTTCCCATTTATTTGCATGTGTGTGCATGCATAAGCTGGGCGGTGACAGCTGTTTGTAATGCCAGCTTGTGATTTCCATATTTTAAATGTATATAATGTAATGTGTTTGTAAATTGATATCTTCAGTGGTGAGTCTTCTTTTGAATTGCATTTAGCACTTTAAAGTGCTGCAAAGTGACTGTGATGGCCCATGGGAGAACACCCGCCAAGCTAACCTAATTTATGCAAGGAGCTGAGCAGTTTTTTAGCAACCTGGAATCTGGGTGGCATAAAGACACCATTATTAGTGCATAAACCTTCCTATAAACCACCATTGTTATGCTCCTACATAAACCTTCCTGAAAATCCAGCCAAGAATCATGCCCATAACATAGGCAGATTAATACCCGGGCCAGGTGGGCAGTAGCTCAGGGCCCTTCAGGAAATGGGGTCCCCAGAAGGGAGAGGCAGGCAGTGCGGGTGGCATGCATATGTACATATGCAGTCTGGACACAGCCTTCAGGCATTGCTCATGACCAGGAACCTGCCAGCCGGCTGGCAGATAACAAGGAGCAGAGCTACACAGCCAAGAGCTCACTTGCTGCACGGAGGTAAGTTTGTGGAAGGGAAAAGAGGGCATGGGGCTGGGTGGGAAATTGAAGTCCCACAGTGATAGAGGGTGCTGGGGCGGGGCAGCAGGGGCTGGGGCTACAGTGCTGCCCAGCCCCAGCCAGGGCAGTGCGTGTCTGGGGCAGGGCACAGGATAGAGGCATGGGCAGGTGGCTTGTTCAGGGGACTGGAGGTGTGGGGCCCCCAGAGCAAAGGCAACAGACGGTGTGGAGAGCCCCAGGAAAATACTAGTTCAAGCTATTGGGCAAATTATTTTAAAAGCTCTATATTTGAAGCTAGGCTCCTGAGTGAATGTGGTGCTTAGCATACTTGGAAAATCTTCAGGCCACTTACTTACACACCTAAAGCCTTTAAAGCCTAACTTTAGAGCTCTGTGTTTTTTAAATTTTTAAAGCCTTGCAAATAACAACTTTTGCAACATTTAGTTGGTCTAATAAAAGATATCACATCTACCCAAAAACTCTAGCTACAGGTCAACATTCCCCTCCTTCCACCTTCCTGGATCATCTAGGGAGAGCAAAAAACACCTGCAGATGTTCTCTTTGCCTGAACAAGGGTGTTTGTACCCAAAAGTTTGCAAAAAACATTTTTTTTCTCAACTATTTTAGTTGGTCTAATAAAAGATAGCTTATAGTGGTGGTTTTACCAGTCTGACTACATTTGCTATGTACAGAGCTATAAGGAATGGAGCATGGCTCTTGGCCAGTTTAACCTTTAAGGATGGCTTATCCCAGAAGCCAATATGCAAATGCTACAGGACAGTGGGTGAGAAACACGTAGGGGTGGAGGGAGGGGAATGTTGACCTGTAGCTGGAGTCTTTGAGTAGATGCGATAACTCTTATTAGACCAACTAAATAGTTGCAGAACAGTTGTTATTTGGAAGCTTTTGCACACCCACATCTTCTCTCAGGCAAAAAAAAAAAAGAAATTAAAAATGGTGAGAGATATGAAAGATGGTCAGAAATCCCTCAGGTATGAAAAAGCCAGTCTTTAGAAACAGGGGTGTAGGTTGTAGCTGTGTTGGTCTAAGGACACAGGCAGGCAAGGCTCTTTGGGTAAATCTGGTATCTTTTATTAGACCAATTAATTTTCTTAGCAAGCTTTCAGGTTTAAAAACCTGTCATCAGGCTGAGGAAGCATCCACAGTTGGTGTGTGCTCTTCCTGGATGGAATTAATAGGAAAGAGGCTGGAGGCTAGTATACATGCAAGAAAGGCAGTCAGTGAAAATGTAAATTGAGGCATCAGGGGGTGAGACACAGGCTGGGAGGGGGGGGGTAGGGGGATATAGCAGATAAAAATGGAGAGGTACCTGAGGAGTCAGATGTCAGGCAGGATATAATGTGCCATAAATCCAATGTCTATATCTAGTCCATGATTTTTGGTAGCCAGAAGGCTGATAAAGTGAAGTTCATATGCTCATCTGTGAAAAGTGTTTTGTAACTTCACTTTGAGGATCACAACTGAGAGATCGGAGAGTGTTTTGTTTGTGAGAAATGTGCCCCACCAGGTAATTGGGTATTCTTGCCTTTGATAGATTTTTGGTGCGCATTCCTTCTGGTGCACAGTTGTTGTTTGGTCTCCCCTATGTATTTTCCATCAAGGCATTTGGTGCACTAGATGAGATGTATAACATTTCTGGAGGTGCACGTGTTAGACCCAGGAATGCTGATGGTTCTGTTGTGGAGTGTAGCAATTGTGAGGGTGGTGGAGGTGTGTTGGCATTTCTTGTCCTGGCATGGTTTGGATCCATTCGGTGTGTTTTGTGTCATAGGGAGTTTGCTTCTTGTGATGAGGTTATCGAGGTTCACTGCTTGTTTGAAGGCTAGGATGGGTGATTCTGGGAAGATCTCTTTAAGAATTGGGTCTCCTTCTAGTACGAGTTGCAATTGTTTGAGGATTTTCTATATAGATTCAAGGTTGCTGCAGTACAGAAAGAAAACACCCATGAATCGCACACCACTGGTTATTATGACATATCACCCCTCCCTCAAACCTATATGGAAAATCCTTTACAAAACACTTTTCACAGATGAGCCTATGAACTTCACTTCACTTCTCCACTATTTACCTGCTACATTCTAATTTAGGAGGCCTTCAGGGGACAACACCAGGTTGTATACCTGTAGGTATCAGATGTCAACCAGATTGAAGGGGGAGGGGCATAAAATCAGTGCATCATAACTCAGCCTCTGGCATGGATCTTTGAGAACTCCTGGCACTCTGGTGAAGTGCCCGAAGATTGGAAGAAGGCCAATGTGCTGCCTATCTTCAAGAAAAGGAGGAAAGTAGATCCAGCAAACTACAAGCCCATCAGCCTGACCTCTACCCTGGGCAAGGTCTTGGAAAAGATTATCAAAGAGGCCATTCTTTACAGGTTGGCCAATGGCAACATGTGCAATTGTTTGAGGATTTTCTATATAGATTCAAGGTTGCTGCAGTACAGAAAGAAAACACCCATGAATCGCACACCACTGGTTATTATGACATATCACCCCTCCCTCAAACCTATATGGAAAATCCTTTACAAAACACTTTTCACAGATGAGCCTATGAACTTCACTTCACTTCTCCACTATTTACCTGCTACATTCTAATTTAGGAGGCCTTCAGGGGACAACACCAGGTTGTATACCTGTAGGTATCAGATGTCAACCAGATTGAAGGGGGAGGGGCATAAAATCAGTGCATCATAACTCAGCCTCTGGCATGGATCTTTGAGAACTCCTGGCACTCTGGTGAAGTGCCCGAAGATTGGAAGAAGGCCAATGTGCTGCCTATCTTCAAGAAAAGGAGGAAAGTAGATCCAGCAAACTACAAGCCCATCAGCCTGACCTCTACCCTGGGCAAGGTCTTGGAAAAGATTATCAAAGAGGCCATTCTTTACAGGTTGGCCAATGGCAACATGCTGAGTGATAGCCAGCATGGGTTTGTTGCGGGTAGGTCTTGCTTGACCAATCTCATTTCCTTCTACGACCAGGTGACCTATCACCTGGACAAGGGAGAGGAGATTGATGTTGTATATCTTGACTTCAAAAAAGCCTTTGATCTGGTATCCCATGATCACCTCTTGGCAAAAATGGCCAACTGCTGCCTTGGGTCCACCATGATCCACTGGCTGGGGAATTGGTTCAGTGGTCAGACCCAGAGGGTGGTGGTTGATGGAAGTCAATCATTATGGTGCCCTGTGACCAGTGAGGTCCCCCCAGGCTCTGTCCTTGGACGGCTTGGCAGTGCTACACTGGCTAGCACTATGGATGAAAGGGACTTGGGGGTCATGATTGACCACAAGATGAACATGAGTCTTCAATGTGATGCTGTGGCTAGTAAAGCGAGCAAAACGCTCACTTGCATCCATAGATGCTTCTCAAGTAAATCTCAGGACATCATTCTCCCATTGTACTTGGCCTTGGTGAGGCCACAGCTGGAGTACTGCGTCCAGTTTTGGGCTCCACAATTCAAAAAGGATGTGGAGAAGCTTGAGAGAGCCCAGAGAAGAGCCACATGCATGATCAGAGGTCAGGAAAAAAGACCTTATGACGACAGGCTGAGAGCTATGGGACTCTTTAGTCAGGAAAATCACAGGCTCGGGGGCGATGTGATGGCCACCTATAAGTTTATAAGGGGTGACCACCAGGATCTGGGGGAGCATTTGTTCACCAGAGCACCCCAAGGGATGACAAGGTTGAACAGTTATAAACTCCTGCAAGACCATTTCAGGCTGGACATAAGGAAGAATTTCTTTACTGTCTGAGTGCCCAAGGTCTGGAATGGCCTGCAATCAGAGGTTGTTCAAGCACGTACTTTTAATGCCTTCAAGAGAAATATTGATGTTTATCTTGCTGGGATCCTGTGACCCCAGCTGACTTCTGTCCCTGGGGCAGGGGGCTGGACTCGATGATCTTCCAAGGTCCCTTCCAGCCCTAATGTCTATGAAATCTGTGAATTCATTCCCTCCCACCCAGCCTGTCTCTAACCCACTGACTCCTCAATTTACATCTCCACTGACTACCTGTCTTGCATGCAGACCAGCCTCTGTCCTCTTTACTATTCTTTCCATCCAAGAAGTGCACAAACCAACTGAAGATGCTTCCTCAGCCCAATGAAGGGTTTTTAATCCTGAAAGCTTGGTAAGAAATTTTTTTCCAACTATTTAGTTGGTCTAATAAAAGATATCAGATTCACCCAAACAATCTTTAGAAACCTGTTCTGCAGGAAAGCTAATTTAGGAGACCTCCAGGGGACAACACCAGGTTGTATACCTGTAGGTATCAGATGTCAACCAGATTGAGGGGGGAGGGGCATAAAATAAATGCAGTATTGCCAAGCCCACCCTGTCAAAAATAATGACACAAACTGTTAAAAGTCAAGAGATTTGGTATGTAAATCACGAGAGGCTATTTTTGAACTGTGTGCATGTGTGTGGGGGGTGTTATTTGTGAAGGTGTGGGGTGCTGTGGGTGTGGGGGGGGGTTTGGAGCTGGGGACAGTGGGGCTGCACACCATGGCAGGATGTGGGGTGCTGTGGCTTGGGAGTGAGGGGCAGACACACAACCACAGAGACATACAGACACAAAAACAGACACACAGATGGGTCAAATTTGAGTTGTATTGTGTAGGCCTACTGTCTAATTTTAATTTCAAGAATCACTAACAGTATTCTTAGATTCATACTCAAGGCTATCGGTATGACCTGTATTTTTCTTGTAGTAGTTTACTGTAGTGTAGCTACAATGTAAAATGTGAATTAAAAAAAAATAGTCAAACAAGACTCTACATGATCACTTAACTAAAAAGTCATTCCTTTTCTGTCATTATACATTTATGGTGATCCCAGACATCTGAGTAACTTTCCTAAGTTGTTTTGTTCAGTTTGGTGTGTGGCAAAACTGAGGTGTTAATTTTGACATTGTGTGTTGTGCTTTATTTATTAATGCACCCTGTAAACATTAACGAGTCTATTTATTAATGCTTTTTGATACATTCATGTTTTTAATGGGGTGTGGGGGGCCTCCAATTTTCTGTTTGCCCAGGGACCCAATGAATCTTAATCTGCCTCTGCCCATTAAGAGTAACTTAAATCTTTCTTTTTTTCTTCTTCTTTTTTTTTGGTAATATATTGGAACTATTTTAGACAATCATGCAAAAGTTCAAATAAAAAATATTTCTTCTAACATACATTGCACATTAATATTGGTTAATTCTATGGATTGTCTTGTGGCAGAGCTGTACTGCTACCAGGGTGTCCACGGGTGGCAGATCTTTAGGGAAGGTTAGCTGTGAAATAAGTAGGGATAACTGAAAAATAAGCATGGACCATAAAATGGACTAAGCAGCAGCAGCACCACTGGGATGCAATGGGGACAGCAGCTGGCAATGCTTTCCCTCCTGCAAAGCCACATACATCCTTTGATGGTGCTGTGATGTGGCAAGTTCAGGTTGCTACTGTAATAAGCCTGCCAAGCCCCAAGTATGGGTCCACAAGTCATCAATGGTGGAGCAGGTAGAAGATGTTAGAATCTCACAGCTGTAAAAGTGGACACAGGTTGCAGTGGAATGAAATCTCCATTTGTCTTTGCCTCCCTGCCATTGGATTAAGGGATTTAGGTCCCATTCTTTCAAGAACCATGTGGAAATTGATCTGCAGCAGCTTCTCCATAAAGATAAAAGAAATTACACATAGGCATCCCTAAACATAGCCTGTCTATCTTCTTCCTGCTTGGATAACCATGTCTTGTGGGATCACCTTTACTGCAGTCAAAATCAACAGACACAATCAATTTTGGGACCTGGAACATCAGGACCTTCATGGACAATCCTAATAGTGATCACTCAGAGCATCACCCCACAATCATAGCTTGAGAACTCAGGCAACATAGCATCAATGTTGCTGCACTGAGTAAGACCTGGCAAGTGGGAGGCGGGTAGCTCAAAGAACATGGTAGCAGCCATACCTTTTTCTGGAATAGTAAACAGGAAAGAGAACACCAGCTTCACAGAGTTGGTTTTGCTGTCAAAATTGAACTCATAAATCAACTTGAGTTCCCAATCAGAATTAATGAGTGCTTCATGACTCTCTGTCTTAAACTGGTGGGAAGCCAATACGCCACTGTCATCAGAGTGTATGCCCATACTCTTGATGCCATTGATGAAATCAAGGAGGAATTCTACACCAATCTTGATCACGTATAATCTGATGTTCCGGAGGGAGACAGACTTATTTTCTTGGTGATTTCAAAGTCAGAATTAGAAGGGACTCAAACCTCTCGAATGGAACTATCAGCAAGGAAGAGTAAAAAAGGTCAGGTTCACTGACATCCTCCTCTCGACCAAATGCACAAAACATGTATTTACCATCACCAACACCTTGTTCTACCAGAAATACAGGTACAAGACATCATGGCAACATCCCCAATCTAAGCATTGGCACCTGATTGATTTTGTTATTGTTCATGCCGAGGATCACAAAGATGTCTGCATCATCCGAGCTATACTAGTAGCTGACAATTGCTGGACCAATCGTTAACTCATCCACTCAGTTATGTCACTCAAACTGGATCCCTGGATCTGCAGCAGAAACAATGCCGACAGAAGATCAACATCAAAGGACTCAAGGACCCAATCAAGTGAGACCTCTTCCACCAGTGCCTCAACAAAAAACTCATGAATTCCAAACAACAGCAATGGGAGTATCCTGGCAGTGCTTGGGGTGCCTTCAATCTATCTTCATCGGTATCTGCGAAGAGACATTTGGATTCTCTACCAGAAAATATCAAGACTGGTTTGATGAGAGAGACAAGGAGATCCAAGAGTTGATCAACTGCAAGTGCAAGGCCTTTTGTGCTTGTCAGAATGACACCAACTCCAAGAAAAAGAAATTAAATCTCCAGCAAGCGAAGACAGGGGTTGGACTCTCAATATGAAGAACAGATGGTGGGAAGACAAGGTGAAGGAGATTCAACATCTCACTGACATCCACGATATGCACATTTTTTTCAATGCCACCAAAGCGATCTACAGTCCAAACACTCAGGGACAAACCCCCTTGAGACCTAAGACTGGAGGAGACCTGATCAAAGAAAAGGGAGCCATCCACTCCTATTGGAAGGAGCATTTTGAGGACCTCAAACAAGACTGTGTTGTTGATGAGAGTGTTCTAAACTCCATCTTTCTATACCCAGTGAGAGACAATCTCAGAAGCCCCCCCAACCCTTGACAAGGTGAGGAAAGCCATCAAGCAGATGAAGAATGGCAAGGTATCTGGAGCTGATGGAATCCCTACTGAAATCTTCAAGCAGGGAAGAGAGAAGCTCACATCACAGCTCCATGCCCTCAGAGTCAGCTGAGATTAAATAGCTTACCATCCATTTGGTAGTTTAGCTCCACTCTGACTAGAAGCTTGTTGGTACCCTCAAGGATTTAGAATGATGAGGAAATCCTAGATGACCTAAGGGACACTATGATTGTGACAGTCTTCAAGAAAGGAGACAAGTCCAGCTGTGGAAATTAAAGATATAGCCTTGCTGTCCACCACAAGTAAGTTCATTGCAAGAACCTTCCTGAACCATCTCCTTGCACTTGCTGAAGAGCTCCTCTCAGAGTCTCAATGTGGGTTTAGGACATCAAGAGGCACAATTGGCATGATCTTCATATCTTTCCAGCTACAGGAAAAATGCAGGGAACAACATAAACCTCTCTACATGGCCTTCTTTGACCTCACAAAAGTCTTTGACTGTTAACTGAGAAGTACGGTGGAGGATCCTTCTGAAGTATGGATGCCCACCAAAATTCATCACCATTCTTTGCTTGCTCATGACAGTATGTGAGCGGTGGTTCTCAATAATCACCTGTCACTGATCCTTTTGAAGTTAACAAGGGATTTAAGCAAGGCTGTGCCATTGCTCTAACACTCTTTTTGATATTCCTTACTGCAGTGCTACATTTCACCACCAACAAGCTTCTAGTCAGAGTGGAGCTAACCTACCAAATGGATGGTAGGCTATTTAATCTCAGCTGACTCTGAGCCAAAACCAAGACCACCACAACCTCAATCATGAAGCATGAGGGTGCTGATGATGCTGTAGTCTGTGTTCATTCAGAATCAGACCTTCAGGCAATCATCAGCGTCTTTACTGAGGCATACAAGAAAATGGGCCTGATGCTTAACATTCAGAAGACTAAGGTCCTCCTTCAACAAGCTCTTAATGAGCAGTCACCAGCTTCAATAATTCAGATTCATGGTGAGACTGGAGAAAGTTGAGTATTTATTGTACCATCTCTCGCAGAAGGCTGACATTGACAAAGGACTTCAACATTACCTCAAATGTGCAAGTGCAGCCTTCAGACACTTCAGGAAACAGGTGTTCAAAGATCATGACATTAGATCCAAAACCAAACTCATGGTTTATCAAGCAATTGTGATTCCCACCTTACTGTTTAGAGCTGAGACATGGACAACGTGGAGGAGACACTTCAAGTCACTGGAGAAGTACCATCAGCCCTGCCTGTAGAATATTCTTTGAATCCAATGGGAAGATAGATGTGTGGGGGCCAAGGGGGAATCGAGGATCGGGAACCCTCGGGAGCGCTAGCTGGGGTTGCGGCTGTGATCCCGTGACGGGCAGATGGGTACTCTCTATCACCGGAGCGGAATTAGGCACAGACGAGACACGTATCAATTGGAAAAACAGAGATGGCTTTACTTACACTGTAGAGTCGTATACAGCGCAGGCAAGAAGTGACTTCACCCTTCTATCGTAGTTGCAACAATTCTAATCTCTAGTCGCTAATCGAGGAGCTCTTGTAGACCGGGTAGCTCGGGTCTAACTTGGGCATGCAACACGGAGGATACGTCGTAAGGCTTCATCGATGGGGAGTCGTTGGCAGGTGATCAAGCTGCCGGAGTTCCACTCCAGGGGGAATCACGGAGTTCTCCAACTAGGGCAGAAATGCCCCTAACCATTTATACGGCTAGCGAGCCAATTGCCAGCCACCACATGGGAATAATTTAACATCGGCCAATCGTGTTATGCAAATCTGCATTTCCTCGGCGGGAACTCTATCCCTGCCGGAACTCTTCACCATGCCGAGAATTCCCCTGCCTTACCATGCCTTGTGCTGGAAAGTTCCACTGTGTCGAGGCAGTGATCCAAATCAGCTCTGACAAGATGAACCAAGATTAGTGTCCTTTTGCAAGCAAACACCATGAACACTGATACGATGACCATCCAACATCAACTTCACTGGGCTGGCCACATCATCTGGATGTCTAACTCCAGACTCCCAAAGCAAGTTTTTTTCTCCTATCTCAGTAAAGGCGTATGCTCAAAAGGAGGGCTGAGAAAACACTTCAAAGACGTCCTCAAGGCCAACTTGGGAAAATGCGACTCAATTTATAGGAGACTATCACCCAGGACCAGCCCAAATGGAGAAGGAGTCTGCTGCAAGGATCTCAGTACTTTCAAACCTTGTGATGACAATAGGAGATGAAAAAAACAGGAGCAGCAGAAACAGCATCTTGCAGACTGAACCAAGAACCCACATAGAAACATGTGCCCAAGCTACAAAAGAGTCGATTGGTCCTGGATAGGCCTTGTCAGCCATCTTCAGACATAGAGATAAGACAATCATGGAAGACAGTCATCCTCAACTGTAAGGGATTGCTGAAGAAGATGGATTGTATCCATAACCAAAACAACTTCCTTCGGCACCTGGGTTTTCCTTAGAGATTCTCTCCAACAACTAACCCACGCTGACTTTATTGAGGCTATGAGATCACATCGTTCTCAGCATGGCTCGCATTCAAGAGTTACATTTTTCTACCTATGGTTCACATTCTTTTTGTTGTTGTTTTTGTTTTCTGGCCAGACCTTGTAAAGACTTCTTCATATATCTGTATGAGAGTTGTGGGAACTTACTGCCTGCTAGCAGCCATGTGACATCAGTATTTGACACACCTTTGATGGTTAAATTGAAGTTCATGGTGCTATAATGGGATATGAGGAAAGGCTAATTTGAGGAAGGCTTACTTAAGAATGCTTAGTCCATCTTTTTCAATGAGAACCTCTTTCCAAGAAAGGAAAAATCAAATTGTTTCTCCTTCCTTGCTGTGAAGGCTATTATGAAACAACTAGGAAATCACTAGTAAGTTTTTTACTGTATCTTTAATCCAGCAAATCTCTCACTGAAATCAATAGTGTTTTGTCTCATTCTCCTATATTACATCTGTGACAATTGGGTAAAGAAACATCAAGTATGTAAATAATCATTATGTTTGCCCGTTACTTTTTTCAGTAACAGATCTTCCTGTAGTGATTGCTGAACTCCAGCTTTCTGTAAATTATTTTATGGAAGAATCTTGGACATTGAGGCCCTTAGTAGAACTTATGTAAAGCTTGAAAGTGCTACATGGAGAATATTCCAAGCATTTTCATTTCAAATTCGTTCACTCCAAGTAATTTTCATGTACTTGCAGCCATTGGGGAGCCCCTGAGTTGTTGCTAGGCAATGTGTTATGCTGTGTGAATGATTACCACTGCTAAACTACGTCTGCAGCACCCTGAATATATTGCTAAGGCAACATGATTCCCCACATATATGCTGACCACCACCAGGTAGCACCTTGTTATATAGCATGGGGGCCTGTACTTTAGAAGGCATCTTTGACATTAACATCTTTGTTATTTTATATTGTCTTTGCCCTAACAGAGGAAGGTTACTGAGAAAATAATGCTGGAGCATCTTCAGTCACACCCTGAGTCAGGTTTCAGACAAGGATGTACACTGGTGTGGGGCTGTTGTTGTTAATTGTGGTTGATAATCTCTTTTATGTGATGAACACAGGTAATATTCCCTTGCTAACTGAAGAAACACAGCACCGGAAGGGGCCAAGGAATACAGTCCCCTGCATTCCCAGGAAACCTTTTAACTAGAGTCCTTATAACCATCTACTCCAACCCTTCACGTACAACAGCCACAAACCATGTAATGAAAATAGAAACAAAAGCACCCGACAATGTGCCACAGGTAAAAATGCAGAGGAGATAAGGGAACTGGCAATGTGCTGTTATTGCAATGACAGAAGAGTAATTCAGTGAATATAGGCTCAGAGGATCCTGGGTAAAGGACCATATTGATACTGGGTGCGTCTATGTGAGACACTTTACTGGAGATTACCACAAATGACAGTGCAGTAAGCATCTGCATCTACATGTGCAGATGCTTGATGCACAGTAAATTGCTCTAATCGCGATTAAATTTGTTACCTGTAAGTACAAGTAGCAAATTTACTCATGATTAGTTAATGCGCTGTAGCACACATATAGATGCTGACTGGGAGCAAATTTGCTTCTCAGCCCCACTACTAGGGGCCTAACCTCAGGCTAGCCTCAGGGCTCTAGGGATGGGAAACTCTCCTGCCCTAGCCCCAGGCCCTTAAGAGCCTGCTGGGATGTTGGAGCCCAGGGGCTTTTGCTGGCAGCCTGTGGCCATTTCTGGCCACTACATCCTCTAGGACTAGCCCCAGAGCGGCTGGAGTAGTCTGCCCACAACCCAGCACTGCTCCCTGGCACCATATTGCCATGGAGGCACCTCCTAGGCCTGGCAGCACCTGGGCCCACCTGCAGCCACCTTGTGGTCACTGGGTCTCACTCCAGCTGGCCCCAGGTGACCCACAGCAGCCTGCCTGGACCCTACAGCTGGTGCCTGGCACCGCAGTCTCATACACCTGCCTGTCCCATGCCATGCCCTGCCCCTACACTGGGTGCTACATGCACTTGGCTGGGCCAACCAGCACCAGGACTGATGCATGGAGGTCCAATGAGCTGTCGAGAAAGCCAGGGAGTGCAGGCATGATTGGTCAGTATACCAGTATACCAGTGCCACATAAAGGTCAAGGTCTTGCAGGCACAGTGGGAAACTGTCACCAACCACAACCACCAGTTGGGGGCTGCCTGAAAGTCTATGCCCTTTATGTGGCAGCTGGATGAAATTCTCACACCCCAGGACCCCTGGCAGCAGCCGTGCCATCTATTTGGGTATGGGCAGCCTGCCCAAGCCTCCACTATGGCCTGGCACCCGCAGATGCATCACCACAGGAGGGACCCTCAGCCAACCAGGAGCCCATCCCAGTACATTCCCCACCTGAAGCATTGTCATACAGGTCCAGGAGCCTGGGCTAGCGCCTGCCTTGCCAAGTCCTTAGGCTGAGCCCTGCCCATAAGGACAAGTTGGCCATGGCATTGCCAGTTGCCAGCAGCTCCCACTGAATACTCCCACTGCTCATAACACTCATAACATGGGCATGCTTGGGGCACAGTGCTGGTGCAGGGGGTGGAGGGACTCGCTCCAGGGTACCTCTCCAGAGAGGCTGTCTGGAGGGAGGGCAGGGGTGCCAGCAGCTCTGTGTCCCAGTTGGATGGGAGCCATTTGCCCCTTGTGCCTGGGCACTGTGGACTAGGCAGCACCACAGGAGATAGTCTATCCTGAAGGAGGAGAAGGGTTGGGGGGGGGAGAGTCGCTCTGGAACCACAGCAGCAGGTGCTTGCAGGAGCCAAGCCCGGTCCAATCTGGGAATGGAGCAGGGAAGGCAGGCTGCCTGTGGCCAGCACCCAGTAGTAGCCCACTGGCGCCTGGGGAGTGAGTGACAATGGGGGACTTTGAACAGGGGGTTGGACTAGATGACTTCTTCGTCCCTTCCAACCCTAACTTTTTATGATTCTATGGCCCCATAGCACCCAAGCATGCACAACCCACAATCTGAGGCCAGGCAGTGCATGGAACCTTGGTACAGATTATCTTATTTGAGAAATGTTGCAAACTCTCACAAACAACCTCTTTTTCCTGGCTCTGTAGGACCTGGAGCGGTGCACATGGGAGAGGGACCAGATGACAGATGGGATGTGCCATCAGGGTCACTGGCAGCTTCGGCTGGTGCCCTGCGGATGTGCTGGCTCTGGTAGCACAGGACTCAGGACTGGACCCAGCTGCTGGACCATCTGGTCATGGTGGCCTGTGATAGCCAGAACCAAAAGAGTTAATAAGCAGTTATAACAAAAGAAATCTGCTTTTTGAAGATATCTGAAATACAGCTTATAAAACTGTTTTTTGTCTGTCTGGAGTATAATCCATAAGAATTATATATAGCTTTTATACTAATCTTGAAACAGCATGACTTTTAAAAAGCAGAACTAAAGAATATAACTGCAGACTTAGCTAATTTTATAATTTTTTTCTGCTTAGAGTCAGTAAAATAAACTTAGGCAGGGACATGTTAATCTTAGACCCCAAAGTGATGTAGTGTGATTTGCTTATTGGGTAAACCCAAGCTTGAGTTGTAACTTATTGTAATGATTTCTAACACCTTTTAACCCCATAGGATAACAGCTATAGAATAACATTATAAATGATTATATAACCACGCTAAGTAACCCTTGGGAAGGACGGAACAGAAGAGTCATTGCTGTCCCATTACCCCGGATCTCTCTCACTCCTGTGTGAGCGAAGACCAGATCCTGACAGAGGGACCTCCCCACAGTGGTACAACCCTCCGAAAGTGTAGATCAGGGACACCTGACTTTGCTGAATCAACTTGATGTGTATCTTCTGACTGAGGGACTATCGATAATTTGCTAACCAAGTGGAAACTCTTGGTTAATTTGTCTGTTTGTTTTATTATCACTGCCAATTTTAACTTGTATTGTTATGTTGTCTGTTTATTAGCTTAACCTTTTACTAACTGTCATATGTGCAAGCTATATTTTTTGTTGTTATAAGTAAAATTTATTCTTTTTCATAAGTGAAACTTGTCAGTGCTTTCCTTCCCAACATCACCTCCTCAATGAGATCTCATCTTTTTTAACACATTAAGTACGCACACTATGCATGGTGGGAATCCCCCATGTCCTCAGACAGGAGATAGTATTTCCCCTGTCAGTTCCTGTGGCTGAAGTTGAGGGGATCTGGGAAGGCCAGTTTCCCAGATCCCCTCTGGCCAATTTCCTTAGTCACACTATAAAAATGTGTTGACTTTGGTTTTGGGACAAAGGCAGGAGGGTAATTTTGGGGCTTCTTATTTGAAAAGCTTGTAATTTGGTGTTTGGTTTTTTTAGTGTCAGTTTTCTTAATTTCAGGGACCCAGTAAAGGTGGCAATATACATTGCTATATAAATATGGGCTCAGAAGGTGCCAAGTGGTACAGCGTTTGTTGTCTTCATGGGGCCTTCCGGCAATAGCTAATTTAGCAGGGGACAAATATGTCATTTTGCATATGCAAGCTCTCTCCAACTTCAGTAAAGTTGTATATGTACCTCTGAGAGGAGAATTTGCCTCTATGACTTTTTTTTTTTTTTAGATTCACAAAAAAAAAAATATAGACTACAGTTATTGTGGGTATGATGAGCATCCAAAAATGATTTTCTATTAATTTAATTGGTGTAAAAAACTTACCTTATTTATTTTACACACAGAATGTGGGAAATCCATAGTCTTTAAAAATATATTTTCAGAAACAAAGCATGACATTTATGCAAATGTTTGTACACATCAATCAGTTAAAATGTGAAAAGGGGAGGTCTGTGCACAAAATATCTAGTCTCACACAAATCCATGGTCTGCACATGCACACCTTAATTTACATGCCTGTGTTTTTGTTCCTGGATCTCCATCTCTGACATTATAAAACCTTTATTTATTATTTCCTTTTATTCCTTATGCTGCTTCATGCAGTACTTGAAACAATTGCAGTGATTCCCACCATGCATAGTGTGCGTACTTAATGTGTTAAAAAAGAAGAGATGTGCTCAGGTTTATAGGATTTGGAATATTTGTCTCTAATTCTGAATATTGCTACTGACAACATGATATCAAAGAACAACTGTGGTACTCATAAGGCTGGGGTTCAGGAATGGGCTTTCCTTTCTTGTTTGGCCCAGTGAAGAAGTTCAGAAGTTGAATGGATGCAAAATATTGGTATACTATTGGTAGGAGCCTATTTATCTGCAGCTTGTGATTTTGGGGGATTCTCTGTGAATTCATGTCATTGCGTTTCTAACTACTGGCATATCTTGAGGCTGGTGACCTGCGGTTGCTATACTGCAAGATGATACTTCCATGATGGGCAGTAGGCAGAGAGCCAATACCCTGGCAGTGTACTAGGAAAGATAAGGAAAGTGCTGTTGCTTACTGAGACCCAGGAAATATAAGAGCATTTGGGTTCATCTTATTGGGACCCAAATTTCACAACCTGGTGAGTACCTAGGGGCACAACCTAACCTGGGGCACAACCTCATGAGTGCCCATTCATACAGAAATGTCTGACAGTGAAACACCAAAGACCCACCACTGTATTATGCTAATAAAATCCATGCAGCGGCATAAGGTAACTATCCTGAAAGCTAGTTGAGTTTGGCCTGGTTAGGGAAGTGTAGAAGAGTTGATTAATAAAGCATGAGGGGGTGAATTGGAATAATTTTGGTGTACTGCTCAGAACCAATATCCTGTGCAAATTGAGTGGAAAGAACGCATTACAAAACGAAACCTTGTGTTCTTATGAGCTAACTTTATTTGAAGATCCTACTCAAGTGGTGTAGGATTTAACTTTTGCAAATCTGGCCTTCATCTTGATGCCACTAAAACTAAATAATAAAAGTTTTAAATCCAGCTTTTTCTGACCTCTACCCTCACCTTAACAAAATGTTAGAGAAAATCCACTGAACCAAATGGTGCATTGAGAGTGGTACTCTCAATTCTAGAGACATTTCTTTTAGTACAGGGTCAGATGCTTTGCCTTTCTGCGGGTATTTGATCGTATGCAATGACTTGAGATGATCTGTGTACTACAGGAAAAAGCTGCAAGTTAAATGTGTCTAACTCAAGTTGCAGGGGACGATACAGCAAAATGAGAGAGTCCCCATGAAATGCTGAAATGCTTCGCAAATCAAGAGAGAAAAAAAGGACTGAAGAAAAAACGCTGACTCTACTAACATCTGCTGCATGTGGTTCAGCATATGCCAGTCAGGTCAACATTTCAGGGGGAAAAAACAACTACTCCCTTTGCTGATGTGGATTTCTTCAGCAATATGCCAGGGGCTATCTCTGATGTGTGTGGAAAATGATACAATAATGAAAAGTCTTGATTTCTTATAGTAACTTCACTGGTTTGTCAACCAGGGCCATTAGGCCTATAAAAAGGATGACTATTTGTAATTTTTTTCTGGTAACAATGAGATAAATCTTAATAATATGAATATTTGACCTATTTAATCATATTAATTTAATAATTCTAGTATTTAAAAATACAGTATTTAAAACTTTGATCCTTCAGAAGAGGGGGTTGAAATGTTTCATATTGTCAACAAAATGTTTTCTGTGATTGTTTTTATAGATCATTAGGCCAGAAGGGATAACTGTATTCTCCTATGCAGCATAGGCCACAGCACTTCCTTGCATTAATTCTGGCTTGAAATGCAGTGTACTTTTTTTTTAGGAAAACATCCAGTCTGGATTTTAAAATCTCCAATGATGGAGCAACAACCACTACATCATGGATTATTGCTTGTCTGAATTTATTTAGTCTAATTTCTAGTCATTAAATCTTAGGGGTGATCCTGCTTCAAGCAGGGGGTTGGACTTGATCTCTGGAGCCCAGCTTTTCTATGATTCCAAATCTTGTTCTACCTTTATCTGCTAACTAGAACATCCTATTATCTATTATCAAATGTTTGTTTTACACATGAGTCCTTACAGGGAGATGCACAAAGGAACTTTAAGGCCAGATACGGACATTACATTTTTTACTGGTATAAATGATCAGAAACCAGTCTATACCCATAACTGAACAGAAGTTCAGCACACACACACTGGTGTAAAAGTGGTAGAACCCAGTCTAAGAATTGCTCCCCCGCTCCCAAGGGGTGAATATATGTTCTATTCGCTACTGATCTAGACTTTGCCACTTATGGAAAACCATTTAACTTAGCTTGATTCCACCTTGGGTTCTTTTAATGTCTATACCTGGCCTTGGTACACCTGGAGCCCAAGAGAGCAATTTACAGAAACCCTGCTTTATTTTAGGTGCCTGGGAGTATGCCTATACATTTTTAGGCACACTCTTCATACCCATTCTCATACTCCAAACAGAAAACAAATTGGTAAGCTGTTGATGGATATCTTTGTGCAACCTCTCTTGAAACCTGTCTCCAACGTGCTTAAAAATAGCCACTAGAGTCAACCCCAGAGCAGTATCACCGGTGCATTTCTAGGTTTGAAACACGTGAGGTGGAGAAAGTGGTTAGCACATGCTTGGGAATGTCCCAGCCAGGACCCACTGTCACCATGGTGTAGACATAATCCTATGTGCCTAAATTTTCCAGCAGAAATTCTGCTACTACACATGTCCACAGATGTTGTCAACTTGGCTGAGCTGAGCATCTATACACCTATATTCCATCTAAGGCCATTTAGGGTTAGCAAACTGGGCAGCTCTATTGCCTAAGTCGTCTGATCAGCCTGATCCAGTAGGACTCTTGAGCACATGCCTAATACCTGCTGACAGCCTTGCGTTCAGTGCCTACAGCCTCTTTCACTAGAACATACTGGTGGGAGAACAATGATAGTGGCCTAATAATTAGACTATTATCCCATGAGTTTTAATTTTCCTCTGCATGATGCAGTTCAAACTCATATCTCCCATCAGGGAAGTGCCTTTGGCTGCATGAGAGCATTCTCTATCCTTTTCGTTGGATAAGCCACTATGGAGTAATGAATATACATCTCATGCATCTAGACAGAAAACAAGCAATGGAGACCCTGATTTCTTAGTTTAGAAAGAATGACACTCCCCTGGAAGAGGAGGAGTCCTGAGTTTTGGCCCCAGTCACAATTCTGTTTATGCATTTTATTCAGTGAAAATTTAATGAAAAATGCAGAAAGTCCTAGCAGGTCAAAAAGCATTTCAGAAATGTAGGTGTATTACATCAATGCTTGTACATTTATCAACAAAAACTGTAATCTTATTTTTTTAAAAAGATAGCAACTTCGTTTGACAGGGCCTGTCTTCCATAAACTTATGTTGATTGTCCTTAATTATATTAACCTCCTTTTATCAATCTGGTTCCATATCAGTGCTTACATTATGATGTCTGGAACTGATGTCAGACTAACAAGCCCATAACTACCCAGATTCTTTGTTCACTCTCTGTTCATTGCACAATATTAGCTTTCTATTGAGCTTGGTATCCCAACATTTAGCAAAAACCAACGTTAATCATCTATAGAGCTGCTTGGCTAGCTCTTTTAGAACTCTAGGATGCTGATTTAAAAATGCCTAGCTGCAGTAATTATTGTTTAATAACCTCCTCAGTTACAGATGGAATGGAAAATAGTTCATTGTCAACATATATTACAACAATGCACAAATAGGATTCCCCAAACATCCCCAAAATTTGAGAAGTGGATTGTTTGTCTGTTTGTCGTAAGTTGCTCTGAGCCCTTGGATAGGGCAGGATATAAATCTAATTATATATATATATGTTTTTCCCCAACTACAAAACAGAAATATTTATTGAACATTTCTGTTTTTTCTGCTGTAGTATTGTCAATTCTATTTCACTAAGTTAGAAATTCTGCCATGAAAAGTCACATTTTTTTCCTTATGCATTATAGCTAGGTGTTTGCAGAATCATTCTCCTAACCTGTAATGTGATTTGGTAATTTGCAGCAAACACCTACAGGTCCTCCATTTTGTTTTATTCTTTTAGAATATCAGCCAGAAAGCATTCATGATCATTTGCTTCCAAGTTGCCAGGAACTATGAAGCAGGTAGTCCTATTTCTGACAGAGTCCCACTCCCCCTCTTCCTGCCTTTTGTTCTGCTTGAATTTTCCTAAATTGGTTATAACTGGTGATTTTAACATTCTAAGCATGTAAATCTTCCTGCCAGCTTTGAGTAATACCAAGCACGTTGAATTTATTCTTATAAATGAGCAATTTCAAACCTTCTTTTTTATTACCCAGCCTGCTAGTATTGATATCTAAACAATGAATGAATGCTCATTTGTTTCTTCTTTTCACTTTCGTGTTATTAGTACAGGAGTGGGCAATTATTTGGGCCTGAGGGCCACGTGGGGAGTTTTGATGAGCTGTTACAGTCTGGACCAGACCCCGCCCACACCCCACTCTATGCAACAACTCACCAAAACTCCCTATGTGGGATGGGGCCATGGGTATCTGGAGAGCAGTGTTCAGGAGTGGAATGGGCAGGCAGGATTTGGATCGCAGGGTCAGGGCCTGGGGCCAAGCGGTGACCCTCTCCCTGTACACCCTTGACCTGTGGGTGGGGGTATGAGAGAGTAAGGGGTGTGTTAGGGGTTTGGGCATGTGGGGTGGGGGGGAGGCTGCCTAGGCACTAGGTCCCAGGAGCCAGCTAGGAGTGAGAGGAAGAGGAGAGCAGGGGGCACATGCAGCACAGCTCACCTGGACAGTGCAGTCCATGGCTGAGCCCATGGCATTCTGCATGGGGCTGAGCCTCACCCGCTCCCACCTGAAGCAGCCCGTGTGGTCCTTCTGTTCGTGCCCACTAGCCTGGCTTTAGCCAGCACATGCAGCTTCCAGCAGGGCTGCTCCCAGTGTGGCTACAGCCAACTGCTTGTGATCAGCTCCCCTCACTTGCAGTAGCAGCTCCTCCTCTTGCTCCTGCACCTGATATGCTGCTCTGGGCGGGAAGGAGACTGTAGTTGGGCAAGGAGGAAGCTGCAGGTGGGTGCCTCCTGTCCCAATGTGCAGACCCCCATGCACTAGGGCAGGAGCTGTCCAGCTGTAGCTTCCTGCCTGCCTGGAGCAGCACAGCAGGGGCAGAAGGAAAAGGAGCTGCTGCTGGAGGTGAGGGGAGCTGAGCAGCACCCGGTTGGTTGCAGCTGTACTGGGAGCAGCCCCACTGGAAGCTGTACATACCGGCTTGGTCTGGGCCCACAGGCACAGGCAGGAACACTGCACAGGCTGCCCTGGGTGGGGCTTGGCTCCATGCAGAGCACTGTGCAGGGGCTGGATCCACTCAGTTGGTGGCCGCCCCCTGCGGGCTGCATACAATCAGTTGGTGGGCTGGATCTGTCCTGCGGGCCTTATTTTGCCCACCCCTGTATTAGTATCACACCAGAGGCAGATCCAGTGTGGAGTGCACTGGTGCATTTGTATCCCCCCACCTTTGATTCCTGGTCCATCCTAATCTTTAAAGCCAACTGCTTAGTAGTGGTAGCAGCACTTCTATTCAGGCAGCAATAATTTGCTTGATTTCTTCTAGACTCTTCAGTCTACAGGCATTAACAACCCTCTTTCCTTTTTAAATAGTCTTTAATGGTGCCCGTGCTCCAGGTATAGACACTTCTACAATGCTGTTGTCTGTTAGCTGCTTAGTAAAACAGCTCCCATTTCACAGCTCTGCAGGCTGTTTTCTTAACTCTAGATAAAAACAGCAACTCGGGTGTGGAAATTGCTTTAAATGAAGAATTGGAGACACTATACAGAAGTTCCATTAAATCAATCTCACTGGACTCAAGCTAAGTTAGACTACCTCAGAGGTACAGTTAACTTAGATCAGGTCAGCCATTTTAGACCAAACCAACTGTCTTGAACTTCTGTACAGTTCCCACTTTGATCTACCTCACTAGTGTAAGGTCTGCACCTGGGTGAACTAAGTTAGATGAGGTGGCCATTTTTAATGTCACCAAAGTTCTGTACTCAGCCTTATTGTCTACCTGTCCCTGGCACAACTTATTTTTGTTCTTTGTAGAGAATTCCCAGCAATTATTGCCTGCCTCCCTTGGATGGTTAAAGATCTTTTGTGGACAGACTTCATTTTTTACAAGTCAGACTTCATATTATACCCTTCCTTTCCATTCAGCCAGCTAGATTTTCAGATATCTCTTTTTCTGTTTTTGCCTATAATTAGGAAGTTCTGACTGTGTAATGTTCCTTCTGGTCTTCTTTCCTGTGCTGGTTGCAGCCTGTCCACCCATTTGCTTGCAATTGTATTGAACCTTGCCGTGTTCTCTTGCTGCTGGAAGTTAACACGTTATTAAGCCTTCTTTCTGATTCATATTTTCTCTGATTCCATTTTCCCTGGTTCCCTGTGGCCATTGTTTTTCTTTGAGTTTAGGGTAGTGATGCTTCCTAGGTCTGGTACTACTCCGTAGTTACTTTCTGTCCCAAGTGCTTGACAGGGAAATGATCTGGTGTTTAAAAAAAAAAAAGAAAAAAAAGTGCCCTCCTCCCCAGCCCATTAAATTTTGCTAATGACTGTCAGACTCTCAGCAATGTGGGTTTTGAATGTTGTAATAGTTTCGCATGGAGAGACTTCCATTTGAAAGGCAGGTAGTTTTGTCTAATCCATTTATCTGGGTACTTATGTGGTCTTAATCACTGCAGTGTATGAGTGCCTCCAAAATATTTTAAAATAGAAATAACAGTCCATCTGTCTATCTGTTGTCTGTCTGTCTGTCTTTCTTGTCTGTAAATAAATAGCTTGACTAGTTTATAGGATGTTGGCGAGGGGTGAGAAGGAGGGAGATGGGGGGGAAGGAAAAAGCATGACGGGAGAGATGAGTTCTGCATTAGTTCTAAATGTCATAAGTGGGTGGTCATTACCAAGATTACTGGAGATCTTAGAGGCTAGTGATCAGACGACCTGGAAGGTATTTTCATGCCACCATGATTGGTGAAGTAAAAAAACCTAGAACAATATACATTTGAATATTCATTAGGCAAATGACAAAAATAGCTACCACTTCCCCCTCAGACAACTTATTATGAATTCCTTGCAAGTTCATCTGTGGACTGATGAATTCTAGCTTCAAGGTCCACTGCTGTTTCACACAGTACTACGCACTCTGTCCCTTCTCTTTTGAGACTTCCACAAAGAACTTCTAATTTTCTTAGCCATTGGCATTGTTTGAACAATACTCTCCTGAAGTTTGTTGTTGCCTTTCTGTCCATCTCTTAATGGGACATCCTAATGTTGTTTTCTTAAACTGGCAATGATATTTTCCTTTTTATTTATCCTTCATCAGTTTCTTATAATGGCCTCCTATGCACATTACTGTTTTACTGAACAAGGTGACTTTCTATGTTTTGTAGTCAGTCTCTGAGCATTCTCTGTGTTACTAATGGTTGCTAAAATTTAACTTTTTCCTTAAAAAGAAGGTGAAGCATGACGTGACATTTTGTCATGCAACTATACACCGATCATCAATGTTTAATTAACACCTGTCATTGAAAGGCGATGTCCTTTCAAAGGAATGAATTTACTTTTACAGTAAAAGTCTAGAGGGGCACTTCTTTCCTTGTCACAGCTCAACTTAAAAGACCAGAGAGAGACACAGGAAGACAACCAACAGTTCTGTGCATATTTATGGACTTGTTGTGCATGTGGTAAGTACTTTCCTGACAGCTAGTGTTAAATCCAATCAATCATCACTTAAATACATCATAGTGTATATTCACCTCACTTGTTCATTAGCATTCATTAGCAATTAATCAACACAGCAGTAGTCTCTAGAAAGTTCAACAATCCATAAGGTACATTTACATTAAAGATGAGCAAGTGAACATTTGTTCCACTTCAGCTAAGTCTTGTGTATTGTCATTTCTTCAAGGAGTGAAAGACATCTATCTATCTATCAATTGACTGAGTGATTGATAGAATGATACAACATGCTATTTATTTTCCGCTGAAGAGTATTTTTTCAATCCAAAGGGTAATAGTTTTCATCCAAAAACTTTAATAACTTCTAGCTCTGCATCCCACAGTATGTTTTCTTATACTCATTGAATTTTTTTGTCCCCTAAATGTGTCTACACTTAAATGAGTTGAAACTTCATATAAACTTTCTTAGAGCATCTGGCTTACCACATAGAATAAGGTTCCTGATGAGAAATGTCAGATTCTAAGGTGCAGAGGTCTTACCTTGACCCATTGTAGCATGAGGTTCCAGTTCAGCTTGCATAACATTAGAATGGTTTTGCTGACTCATAATCACGTTAGCTCCAACAAAGGGTAAAATAAAATAAAATAAAATGAATGTGAAAATAATAGCTTTGCTGTTTTCTTGTATTTCATTTTAATAATAGCAGTGCCTTATACTTGCAAAACCTTTAACACACTTGTAAAAAATTAATTAATCTAAGTAGAATTGATTTGGTTGTTCACCTCTATTTATGACACAAATATATGCTGATAATTATGTCATCAGGGTTTATCTTTAGTACACTTTATATAGTGTAGTGCATTGTATGTCTATGCCAGATAAGTGATATAACCATTTTTTAATGTTGTTGTCCATTCTCTTGTACCTACTGGTAAATACTTATTTCAAAGCCCAGATTTATTGTTAGATTCATAATTAATGTGCAAGAGAATTTGCCACTTTGTACATAAAAAGATATCAAAGTACTTGTTTTAAATGGGAAGTTGTTGAGATGTTAAGTAGGCATTTATTTCTCTTTCTTTCATGGTGTTACATTTAGTGGCTATTACTGTGTTGTTAATGTGACGGAATATCCAATATCTAAAAAATATGTAATGCTGTATGCATATTGAACAGTTTATTTTACATGTATCAGATATAAATGCTGACTGCCACTTTATCTGCTTCAGTCTATCTGGCTCTGAGGCTCATTACTTTTTTCATAGCCTTTTGGTAATTAACTGTACATTCGTATACTATCCTTCTTTTGGCTTTCATTTACTATATCCTTGAGTTACATTCTCACCAAGATTCATTCTCACTGAGAATTCACCCTCAGCATGATGCATCTGCAACTTATTAAGCCACTTCCTAGCTCAGCACATTTTTTTCCTATCTTCCACCAGTCCACCTGAGGCAGCTGTTCCTCCTGGAGCTCTGCTATAGCCTTATCTTTCTAGTTTACGTCCCGTGGAAACCATTCTTGCCCTGACCTAGTCCAAGGATTCCATCAGGCCCATCCAGGGAAGCCTGGCCGAAAAGTACACAGAGACCACCCTAGGGAGGGGGCAGTATTATAATGGAGCCAGATCACAGTCCTGGGCCAAACCCATCCAAATCAAAGGATCAGAGCAGTTCATCCCCTGAGGCTGCAGGGAACCAGGTGCCATCTGCAACAAGTCCAGGTCAGGCACTGCCCAGGGCCCAGTTGATTCTAATAAGGCAATTGGGGCAGCCAGTCCCCTGAGGTCACAGACAACATACTCCAGCCTTTAAAATCTAGGCTCAGCCTGCAGCACTCTGTCCAGAAAAGACTCTGGCACTTGCTCCTGACCTTCTCACACTTTCCTGTGTATTCTGTCATGTCTCTGGCCCTGACTTGGATCTGGTTCTTGATTTAGGTTCTGATTCCTGGTGAATCCCAACTCCAGCTCTGAACTTTGGCATATCCTAACTCCGGTTTGGGCTCTGGCTCTTGATTCTTGTTCTATCTGCTGGTTCACCCTGGCTTTGGCACTGGCTTCTAGATCACCCTCACTTTGGCTTCCGAGTCCAGGCTCCCTGAGAATCTAGCCTCAGGACTAGACTTGTATACCAAGTGACTTTCCCTGACTGCCCACACCCCAGTTTCCAGCAATCGCATTACCTGGTATTTAGCTTAGATTGCATCTGCTTCTTTCCCAGACTTGAAGTAAGGCATTTTTGTCCAAAAGCGTGTCTTCACATTTCTTTCATCTATACCGTTGGTCAAATAAAAGATGTTAGCAAACACATCTTTTCTGCCTCAGTGAGCATGTAGGGACAGAAGTCCAAGAGAGTCAAAATACTGTAACTTGGAAATTGGGTGTTCTGAACACATGAAAAGTGTCATCTTATTGCAGTCTTCTGGCTGGGAGGTGGGGGAAGAGAAGAGGATATGGTAGACGGCTTCTACGCACAACAGAGCGGCAGAGTTCTGACTTGTTGGAGAAAAGGTGCTCTGTTTCCTGGAAGATTTTGACACTTTGGAATTTGGTTTCATTCTGATTTAGAATGAAAACTAAAAATCTGGAAATTTTCCACCTGCTTTGGAGCCTGAAAGCCCTGGGAAGGGAACCAGAGAGAGCTGGTAGGGAAA
>NW_005841943.1:3097044-3106106 GCF_000455745.1 Alligator sinensis | reverse complement strand
AAGAGGGATGCGGATAGCCTGGAGAGGGTCCAGAGAAGGGCCACTCGTATGGTTAAGGGCCTACAGACAAAGCCTTACGAGGAGAGACTAGAGAAACTGGATCTATTCAGCCTCCGCAAGAGAAGGTTGAGAGGCGACCTTGTGGCTGCCTATAAGTTCATCACGGGGGCACAGAAGGGAATTGGTGAGTATTTATTCACCAAGGCGCCCCCGGGGGTTACAAGAAATAATGGCCGCAAGCTAGCAGAGAGCAGATTTAGATTGGACATTAGGAAGAACTTCTTCATAGTTAGAGTGGCCAAGGTCTGGAATGGGCTCCCAAGGGAGGTGGTGCTCTCCTCTACCCTGGGGGTCTTCAAGAGGAGGTTAGATGAGTATCTAGCTGGGGTCATCTAGACACAGCACTCTGTCCTGCTTATGCAGGGGGTCGGACTCGATGATCTATTGAGGTCCCTTCGGACCCTAACATCTATGAATCTATGAATCTGCAAAAAGCTGTTTTGATTTGTTGAATTAGTGAATTCTGATGAAAGACTATTTTGGATTTTTGCTAACAGCTTAAATCCAGCCTCACCTAAAAAGTACATAGGTTAAAGAGCTGACCACCACACAGGCTGGCCTCACAGGGGCTCAGTGTATAAGGAACACTTGCTAGGTGGATGTAGACACTCAAAGAAAGGGGGATGTGGCCCCCACCATGGGTTTTAAATGTCTCTCCCTATGCTATCATCACTCAGAATGACTCAGAAAAATGTCACTACACTAGTAGCAGGATTACTGCACTGTAAGGGCAGAATTTTGCCCATATATCTTATTTACATTCATAAAATGCTTCCCTAAGTCTCAGTTGTTACATGCTTTTCTGATTCAAATGTCATTCCATTTAAAAATGCATTTTCTTTTAAAATTAAGCCCTGGCAATTGTTAAATTAACTTACTGTTTTGTAGAGGGAAATCCAGGGGTGATTTTTACTTTTCAAAATTCCTTTTCTATTTCTAGGAAACTTCAGTGAACCATTTTACAACATGATGATAGCGCAACCAGACGAGCTTGCATTCTAGACAATTAGACAACCACAAACATAAGGCGCTATTGAAATTCTCAACCCTACGGGCAACAGAAATGGCAGAGCAGATTTTTGGGAAATTTTACACATTAGTACATAAACAGTCTGTCATGAAATCACACCCTTCAGATGTCTGCCTCTGACAGTCTTTCAAGACATAAAAAAATTCATAAATGTGATTTGCAATGGAGACATTTACTAGCCTTAATATACAGAGATTGTCATCACTATACAAATCCAGGAATGTCAAAAGAAGATTATTTAAGTCTGAATTGCTGATATGGCAGCATGGTCTACACCATTATGCATTCACCAAAGAACTTTTTTGGACCTGTTTTATATTTAACCCGCATCCCCTAGTGTGGTATTTTGAAAGCAGGTAGTAGTGGGTGACTTGGCAGCAGGTAGAAATGCTAATAAAAAGGAAAAGCAAGGGTCCCTCAGCACATTTTGAGTAAAGTTCAAGGACAGAAGGTTTGAGGAGTTTCCTGCACAGACTACTGAAAGGAAATGACATTTGACTAGGGAAATAAAGCTATAAAACCAATAGCAGAATTGATGAGTGAAGGAATTGGACCCAAAAGTGGGAAGGGAAACTGGGGTTAAGTAGCAGACACAAAAAGAAAGATACATGACGTCATTACACTTCATCCCAAGGTGGTAATGACCAAAAGTTTCATAGATTTCATAGACATTAGGGCTGGAAGGGACCTCGGAAGATCATCGAGTCCAGCCCCCTGCCCAAAGGGCAGGAAGTCAGCTGGGGTCATAGGATCCCAGCAAGATGAGCATCCAGTTCTGAAAAGTGGTTTGAATTATAATTTGTTCCCTCTCAGGATCAGGCCTGAGAGACTGGATGCAGAGTGTTTTTTTGGTGAGGAATGTGCCCCCACAGGTAGTTGGGTTTTGTTGTCTTTGATAGATTCTGTTGTGCAGTTCATGGGGATACTGAAGATAGTTGGCTGGTTTTGTTTTGAGCTGTAGGAAGTTGGCTTCAGTTCTGGTGATGAGGTTTCATAGATTTCATAGACATTAGGGCTGGAAGGGACCTCGGAAGATCGAGTCCAGCCCCCTGCCCAAAGGGCAGGAAGTCAGCTGGGGTCATAGGATCCCAGCAAGATAAGCATCCAGTTTGCTCTTGCAGGTGTTCAATGAAGGCGCTTGAACCACCTCCGGTGGCAGGCTGTTCCAGACCTTGGGGGCTCGGACAGTAAAGAAATTCTTCCTTATGTCCATCCTGAAACGGTCTTGCAGTAGTTTATAACCATTCGACCTAGTCGTCATCCCTTGGGGCGCTCTGGTGAACAAACGTTCCCCCAGATGCTGGTGGTCACCCCTGATAAACTTGTAGGTGGCCATCAGATCACCCCTGAGCCTGCGCTTTTTCAGGCTAAAGAGCCCCAGGGCTCTCAGCCTGTCATCGTAGGGTCTGCTTCCCTGACCTCTGATCATGCGCGTGGCTCTTCTCTGGACTCTCTCAAGCTTCTCCACATCCTTTTTGAATTGTGGAGCCCAAAACTGGACACAGTACTCCAGCTGCGGCCTCACTAAGGCCGAGTACAGGGGGAGAATGACGTCCCGGGATTTGCTTGAGAAGCATCTATGGATGCAAGCCAGCGTTTTGGTCGCTTTACTAGCCGCCGCATCGCATTGCAGGCTCATGTTCATCTTGTGGTCAATGATGACCCCCAAGTCTCTTTCTTCCATAGTGCTAGCCAACATAGCACTGCCGAGCCTATAAGGATGCTGCGGGTTTTTTTTCCCAAGGTGGAGAACCTTGCATTTATCGGCGTTGAACACCATCAGATTCTCGTCCGCCCACTTGCTGAGCCTGTCCAGGTCAGCCTGGATAACCTGCCTGTCTTCTGGTGTGGATGCTTTGCCCCAAAGTTTGGTGTCATCGGCGAACTTGGCCAGTTCTGATCGCTTCTGACTCCAGTGTCCACATCATTAATGAAGATGTTGAACAGTATGGGTCCAAGGACAGAGCCTTGGGGGACCCCACTGGTCACAGGACACCACGATGAGTGACTTCCATCGATTACTACCCTCTGGGTCCGACCCCGGAGCCAATTTTCCAGCCAGCGGATCGTGGAGGACCCAAGGCGACAATTGGCCAGTTTCTCCAAGAGGCGATCATGGGACACCAGATCGAAGGCTTTTTTGAAGTCAAGATATATGACATCAATCTCTTCTCCCTTGTCCAGGTGATAGGTCACCTGGTCGTAGAAGGAAATGAGATTGGTCAAGCAAGACCTACCCGCAACAAACCCGTGCTGGCTATCCCTTAAGATGTTGGCGTCGGCCAGTCCATTAAGGATGGCCTCTTTAATAAACTTTTCTAAGATCTTCCCCGGGATAGAAGTCAGGCTGATGGGCCTATAGTTAGCCGGATCCACTTTCCTCCCTTTCTTGAAGATAGGCACCACATTGGCCTTCTTCTAGTCTTCGGGCACTACACCAGAGCGCCAAGAGTTTTCAAAGATCCGTGCTAGAGGCTGGGCTATGATGCTCGCCAGCTCCTTGAGTACCCTGGGGGGCAGCTGACTTGAAGGTATCCAGTTTCTCAAGATGTTCCTTCAGAAAGTCAGCATTAATGGAGGGCAGGGGATCACCCTCACCTGGACTTCCTGGCCCTGTAGCGGGCATGGGCGTCCCATGGGACTGATGAAAGACTGACGCAAAGTACCTATTTAATAGGTTGGCTTTTTCCTGGGCGTCAGTTGTCAGTTGCTGACTCCCATCCTCCCTGCTTTTCCTCCGGCTCCCCACATATCTGAAAAAGGACTTCTTATTGTCCTTGATGCTCAAAGCTAGCTGGAGTTCAGTTGCAGCCTTGGCTTTCCTGGTATGATCCCTACAGGACCGGACCAGTGCAGAATAATCCTCCTTGGAGGTGACTCCCATCCTCCACCCTTTGTAGGCCTTTCTTTTTAGCCTCAGGAGATCTGCTAGGTCCCTGGAGAGCCAGGGGGGCTGCTGTGCCCTCTTGCTGCCTTTCCTCCGAGATGGAATAGACTTAGTTTGTGCATTGAGGATCGCTCCCTTGAGGAGCAACCACTTCTCTTGAACTCCCCTCTCCCCGTGGTCACGGTCCCTTAGGGCCTCACTGACAAGCCTCCTGAGCTTGTCAAAGTCGGCTTTCCTGAAGTCAAGGACTTGCGTGTTGCTGACCAACTTGCCAGCTTTTCGGCGGATGGTGAAGGTGATCAGCTCGTGGTCGCTGTCACCCAGCTTGCCATATATCACTAGGTCGCCGACTAGGTCATCCCCAGTAGCCAGTACCAGGTTGAGCAGCGCTTTGCCTCTCATTGGCCCATAGACTTCTTGAGGCAGGTAGAGGTCATCCACGCACGAGAGGAAGTTGCTGCATTCTATTTTCTGTTTAATGGCTGACATGTCACGTGGTGCTGGTTTCAGTTCAGTTTGCAGTGGACTGGTGTGGGCAAGGAAAAGCTTTTTCCAATAATTGCCACTCTTTCAATAGTGAAGCAAAGGATGGAAGTCTGATCTATTCCCTCGGAGACTGAGCAGACTCAGTCTGATCTATTCACTAGAGACTGCCCAAGCTGACACAAGTTAGCTGGGCAATGTGGGGCAGTTGCTGTGGTCCTAGGATAAATGTCTGTCAAAAACCAGTAGTATTAAATTGACTCTTTTTAGGTCATTAAATTAATTATTTTTAAAAGTATTAAAAAAAGAAAAGAAAGCAAAGTGAGATGATTAAAAAGCCAATTAGTGGATCAAAGTATAAGAAGCCAACTCCTTCAGGGAAAAAAGAAGTGTGTGTCTGTGATAATTTAGGCTGCTGGATAGATAATTAGAATAGGATAGTGATAATGGGATAATCAGGGGATCAAAAACTGTGAACAGTTGAAATAGAACAAGAGGGGGGAAATTGGGGGAAATTTTAAATAGTCTTGGCAGAAAATAATTAAACTTAACAATACCAGAAAGTAAAATGGGACAGAAACAATTCTGGCCTCAACTTAAATTGAAAGGGGATTCCCTAATTTTTATATATAGTTTCAGCTCTTCCTCCATGACAAAGAGGGCACAGCTGTTCAGATGTGAAGATGTCTACAAAAGACATGATTAAGTAAAATGAAACAGCAAATTGTACGTTAAAACAATATACCTTTGCAAATGGTCCATCGTGTCGTTTTTTGTTTTTGGAATTTTACCTCTCTTTCCAGGAGAGACACGAGCGCTGTACATGACTTGATATTAAACTCTGAGTTCTGTTGCACTTTCTAAACTTTGTTTTTCTTGGCTTTTTCTCAAATATTTCATTCTCCTTTCTTCCTGATCCAGTTCTCACAGCTCTAGCTTTCTCTTATAGAGCCCCATCTCAGCCAATCTTTCTGTTGAACCTTTCTCTGGATATTATTAGCCCCTCCCTGTGTCTTTTTGAACTCTTGGCCTTCGTTTTCCCCAATGCTGTCCATTTGATCAAAATACAGTATTCATGGTCTTACCACAGATGGAGAGGAGAAAGAAACACATGGCACTTGATTCTTTGCAGGATTTCCAAGAAGACCACCCTCAAGTTTTGGCTTCAAAATGCTTCAAAACTCTGAGAGCCCACTGATTTGTCTGTTCTCTTGCGCAAAGCCCTGTGAGTTTCTAAACAGAGAGGTTCTGAACAGCTAGCTCCCTATGGCTCTGTGAAAGCAACAACACTCTTACATAAATATTTTTCAGCTCTAACCCTTTCCATGTGGCTTGTACAACAATACATTCTCTTTTTTCTTAAAGGGACTAAAGACACTTAAGGATGAGGATGAGTCTTTTGGGCAGTGAAATATGACTGTTACTCTTTTTACAAACAACAGGAGGTTGTGGACAAAGGAAGCTTATAATTATGATGGGGGGGCAGGGATGGAGAGGGGGTTGTGAGGGAGGATAGGCAATGGTTACATGTATATATAAGGATAAATATCTCCTGTCTAATATATAAAAAGAATGTCTTAAGTAGTTTCCAGAACTGGTAGATTTAGTATAAAAACAATGTCTAGGCTAAATATTGAATAGAGATGGTTACTTGTAGTGCTCTACCAGGCAGATAATTGAAAAATAGAAATGTTAAGAACAAGAAAAAAAATACTAAAAGCCATTTCAGCAGAATCAACTGAATGACTAGTTTCATGTAATCACCTTCAGAAATAATCCATTATTAATGCAATGAGCAGAAGCAAAAGGGGAAGATGTTATAACCTTGTGATAACAAGTAACACTGATATACCTTGTTAGATTTAGACCAAATGGACAAACAGAAGTTTGACACTAGGGAATATAAAGGGATGGGGGCAATCCCTCAGTGCTCTTTTTTGAATTATGCACCTTTCTCCTTAGACATTGGACATTAACTCATTGGCACAAATATCTAATATGGAAAAGTAGGAGTAGTTTGTCGCTGGCTGTGGAAGCATTTTAGTTTCCAGTGTTTATGAGGGGGAAGAACAGCTGCTTTAGGAATATGCCTTATTTTCTCACATATAACATGCCCCAGAATATAATCCACACCTTTTTTTTTGGAAAGGCAGAATAAAGAAAAATTATCTTTCCTTGAAGTAAGTAGTTAACCAAGCAGCCCCACTGAGGAAGCAGAGCCTGCTCATTGTTCTGCTCTCGGTGGGTGTAGTTACACATTACAACTAGCAGCTGTTCACTTTAAGGAATGTTAGATCAGTGTTAAATTTAGTACGTGCTGGGAGCAGTTGCACGTTCAGGGTTAATACTCTCTGTGATGTACATAGCACTGATCTGCTGTTAAAGGGTTGGTGAGCAGGTGCCTGGCTAGTGTCCTGTTTCCTGCCTCTTCAGTGCCAACACCCACACCCACACATACATATACACACACACACACCCTGCCTCCAGACTTAGCAGAAACAGCTCTTGCCCCCTCAAGACTAGCCTTTGGCTGCCACTGAGATGCCCAGAGCACAGCTGGAGCAACGGGAGCATTGGCAATGCGCAGGGGGTGCATGCAGGTGCACATGCACCCCCTGAGCTTGGTGGTGCAGCCCCTGCAAAAGGCACCGCTGACACTGGCGGTGGTGCCTGTGGGCAGTTGCCACTCACCAACCCCCCTCACCACTGACACTGCCGGCGGCGTCTGCAGGTGGTCCCCAATCACCACTGGCCACTGCCGATGCTGCTGGTGGCATCGGGTGGTTACTAACCAACAGTTGGCACTTGCCACCCCCCCAACCTGCACTGCTGACAGCACTGTGGCCGCCTGTGGGAGCTCACCACTCACCACTGCCATTCTCCTGCTGCCAACAGTGCTGCTGCCACCTGGAGGAGCTCACCTTGCCCCCTGGCCTCCAGGGGCACATGGCATTCATGAGTGGGAGGGTACCATCCCTGATAGTGTGGGCTGTAAGGAACCCAAAATCAGGTGAGGAGCACCTCTCCTCCCCCCCACAGCTGTCATCACCACTGCCACTCTCATGCCCCAGCCGCATTCTGGGTGGTGTGGAGAGAGGTGGGGGAGGAGCATGAGTGGCAGCAGCCAGCGGCAAGTCCTAGGGGTGTGTGTATATGTGTGCACATACCTCTGGCTGTCACACCCATCCATACTCCTCCCCCTCTTCTCTTTGCACTGCCTAGAGCAGCATAGCCAGGGTATAGGGATTGCAGTGACAAGAGTAGTGGGGGGAGGGTTCCCTCCTGCTCCTAGGCCCCCTACAGCCCATGCTGCCTCTGTACAGTCAGGGAGGGCACCCCCAGTGTTGCCATTCCCATCCCCCAGCTGTGCTGCTGTGGGCAGTGTGGAGAGAGGAGTGGGAGAAAAACAAGTGGAAGAAAACTCTCCCTGTAAGAGCCTGGCATGGGACAACCCCCCTCCCGTGCTTCCTTTTCCCCACTCACCAGCTGCTACTCCACTGTTTGGACTGTTATTGGAGAGCATAAGAGTCTGGGAGGGGAGGGAAGCTAATCCACCTGAAAATGGTGCTCCCTGGAATACTGGAGGGCCACAAATTAGTCATTTATATCAGTGTAGTGACCTAATGTTAAGCTAATGAGCTGAGTAGCACAGCTCATAGGTAATCCTCCTCGAAAGTGCCTTAATTTTAAGACAGATAGGCTATGTATAGGTGAAATGAGAGGTGTGTGTGCATGACACTTTAAAGTGGGCTAAATGCTTTTGCACTGTTGAAATGGTGTTGGTGTTTGCATGCCTTGATGACGTATTGTGCATTAATTCCAGTCGCTGTAGGAAATTCAGCTGCATTGTACATCTTAAATCACTTTCATGAGCATTCGTGGTTATCTGGCCAGGTGCTGGGGGATTGGAAACTGGCTAATGTGGTCCCAATTTTCAAGAAAGGGAGGAAGGAGGACCCAGGTAACTATAGGCCTGTAAGCCTCACCTTGGTGCTCGGGAAGATCTTGGAGAGAATCATCAAGGAGCACAATTGTGGGGGGCCAGCAGGGGAGATCATGCTCAGGGGCAATCAGCATGGGTTCATCAAAGGCAGGTCCTGCCTGACCAACCTGATTGCCTTTTATGACCAGGAGACTAAATCCTTGGATGATGGCGTCACCATGGAAGTAGTCTTTCTGGACTTTAAGAAGGCCTTTGACACTGTCTCTCACCCCATCTTCATCAATAAATTAAGCAACTGTGGCATTGATGCCTACACAGTTGGATGGGTAAAAAGTTGGCTGAGGGGGCACACCCAGACAGTAGTGGTGGACAGGTCATACTCAACCTGGTGAGATGTGAGCAGTGGGATACCCCAGGGCTCGGTCCTCGGGCCCACACTGTTTAACATCTTCATCAGCGACTTGGACGAGGGGATGGAAAGCACGCTGTCCAAGTTTGCTGATGACACTAAGATGTGGGGCGAGGTGGACACACTTGAAGGGAGAGAGAGGCTGCAAATAGATTTAGACAGACTACAAAAGTGGACAGATGAGAATAGGATGGGGTTCAACGTAGACAAATGCAAGGTGCTGCACCTTGGGAGAAGGAATCCACAGCAT
>NW_005841943.1:3075429-3096935 GCF_000455745.1 Alligator sinensis | reverse complement strand
CAGCCAGCAAGGCCAGCCATACCTTGTCATGCATCCAAAGGTGCATCTCAAGCCGGTCCAGAGAGGTGATACTCCCCCTCTATGCACCTTTGGTCAGACCACAGTTGGAGTACTACATCCAGTGCTGGGCTATGCACTTCAAAGGGATGTGGCCAGCCTGGAGAGGGTTCAGAGGAGGGCCACCCAATTGGTGAGAGGACAGCAGGATAGGCCCTGTGGCAGAAGGCCATCTTTGTTTCTCCCCAAAAACTCTGCTCTGTGACAATTTGATTAGGATGGGCCCAGCAGAGGAGACACACCTTTACCCTATCTGTTTAGGTAACCTGAGCTGGATACATTCCTGAGGGCAGGGGAAAACCTGCTCCCTCTGCCTCCGTGACTGGTATCACATACCATACTGGCCCGCCACAGGCCCTACGAGGAGAGACTGAGGGACCTGAACCTGTTCAGCCTCAGCAAGAGGAGGCTGAGGGGGGACCTGGTGGCTGCCTACAAACTCATCAGGGGAGATCAACAGCAAATAGGTAGAGCCCTTTTCTCCCCAGCACCACCTGGGGTGATGAGGAAAAATGGTAATAAGCTGATGGAGAATAGGTTTAGGTTAGAGATCAGAAGGCAATATTTTACAGTTAGGGTGGCCAAAATCTGGAACCAACTTCCCAGGGAAGTGGTCCTCGCCCCTACCTTGGGCAAATTCAAGAGGAGGTTGGACGATCACCTGTCTGGGGTCTTGTGAACCCAGCATTCATTCCTGCCGGTGGCAGGGGATCAGGCTAGATGATCTGTTCAGGTCCCTCCTGACCCTATCTACTATGAAACTATTAAACTTGGGGTGCAGCAAACTAAAACTCCTTTGAGGAGTTTTAGTTTGTTGCCCCTACAGCTGCGGAGCAAAACACTGGGCTCCATGCAGCTACACAGCTCTGCAGGAAGCCCTCCAGGCAGCCTGGCAGCAGCCTGGGAAAACAGGCTCCACCCAAGAAAAGCAGTGAGTCTGATCTTTTTTTTTTCCCCCCCTGGAGCCTGCCTTCCTGCCTGAGCTGCACAGGGGCCCAGTGCTTCCCTCCATAGCTGCAGTGCCCCCAGGACCACCTGAGTCAGGTGCCTGTGAGCGGGTGCCACCTGGAGGGGAGCCCACTGCTGCTGTGGAGGGAATCACCAGTCCCCCTCACCGCCCCCCACCCATAGCCCAGAAACCACTCCACCTGCCGGCAGCTCACCTCCTCTCCCTGCCGCCAGAGAGGCAGGGAAGTGCAGGGTGTGTGCATGACACAGGGGTTTAATCAGCCCTAAATTGAAGTGGGGTTTTTTAATACCCACCACTTCAATTTAGGGCTCCCATTTCATCTACACATGCCCCTAGAAGGCACTTAACAAGACTTAACTTGTGAGCATTTATGTTTTAAAGCTCTTAACATAGATTTCATAGACTTCCATAGATTTCATAGGCATTAGGGTTGGAAGGGACCTTGGAAAATCATCGAGTCCAGCCCCCTGCCCCAGGGGCAGGAAGTCAGCTGGGGTCATAGGATCCCAGCAAGAAAAACATCCAGGTTTCTCTTGAAGGCGTTCAAAGTAGGTGCTTGAACCACCTCCGGTGTCAGGCCATTCCAGACCTTGGGGGCTCAGACAGTGAAGAAATTCTTCCTTATGTCCAGCCTGAAATGGTCTTGCTGGAGTTTATAACTGTTCGACCTTGTCATCCCTTGGAGCACTCTGGTGAACAATTGTTCCCCCAGGTCCTGGTGAACACCCCTTATAAACTTATAGGTAGCCATCGGATTGCCCCGAGTCTGCACTTTTCCAAGCTAAAGAGTCCCATAGCTCTCAGCCTGTCGTCGTAAGGTCTTTTTTCCTGACCTCTGATCATGTGCGTGGCTCTCCTCTGGACTCTCTCAAGCATGGTCTAATTGTAATGTGTTATGTCACTCTCTGTGTGCAAATTTTACCTTCACTTTTGTCCCTCACTTGCAAAAGCTATTCTTACCATATTTCTTGCACATAATGTGCAATGTAATTTCTAGCAACTGGTTTTGGGTAAAAAATTGCATTATATATTAGCAAATATGGTAATGGTGTGTCTTTTCTATTTAAAGATGTCCTCTCACCAGCTGCTTCCATTAAGGGGAGCTGGGAGAACAAGACATTTTTCTGCTTGCTGTAAGAAAAAAAGAGAAAAGGAGAGTCACCATGCTATCACTCAATTTCTATGAACTTCCTTTTCACTCTACATTGTAAAGATAGTAGGAGTGATCAACTAGGCATGACTGGTCCCATTCCCTTCATTTCAGCCAAGAGAGAAAGAACATAGAAGCAGATGAAAAGGAGAAAAATAGAAAGTGGCAAAAGGAAAAATGGATGCAACTGAAGGAGTGTCAGGGTTTTTATTTTTTTACCTCTTTCAGTGGCATTGGGTGTTGGCTTCAGCTGAAAATTCCCTTTTTCCAGTGAACCCTTCTCCCCTTCATATTTATTTGTTACTTGTATTTACAACCTAGTCACCTGTATCAGGCAGCCTTTGTGGAAATATGGGGCAAGAGTCACCAAGATTGTGGACTTGCATACATACTTTTGCCTTTTCAAAATAAAAATTTGCTATGTGAAAACTGAGAAATCAAGCATTCAGTGGTCAGGGAAGGCAAGTTTAACCTTTACAATTTTGCCTGCTGTGAAGGGGGCTTGATTTGACTAGTTTGTTTACTGGTATTCATTTCTTTGCTGGAAAGAGACAAGCTATTTCTTTTGATATTTTATTAGGAAAACTGAATGATGTCAAGGAGCTGTACTGTGTAGGCTGGCACTTGTTTAGGCTTTTTAAAAGAAAACAATAATTCTTTTCTTATAAAGAGCTACATTGTAACTCTTTCCTGGTGTGGATGATTGTGTCCATTTTATTGTTATATATTATTTGGTAATTATGATTCTTTTCAGCATGATTCAAACTGGAAATCCTGACTTTAATAAGCCAGGAATGTTCAGCATGTATCCTTTAGTTTTGTGCAAATGCTATACTCTAAGTGCCCTTAGCATAACATACAAACACATCAAAAAGAATAATTTCAAAGTGGAGCAGTATAATTCAACATAACCCAAGTGAGACAGGCAATCTTGAAATACTGATTAATTTCACTGCACTAGATGAGTGGCCTTACATTTAGCAGTAATATGCAGTGTATTGTTCAAATGAACCAAAGTTACTAAGCAAACATGTCAATCCATGTGGGCACCCACTCAGGGTGCCATGGACAGGGGGTCACCACACACATGCACACACACGCACGCACAGCCTGCATTCACAGAAGTGCTCTCTCCCTGCCTCACCCTGACCAATCCCCACCCCAGGCAGGAGAAGCAGGTACCCAACCCAGCCCACCCCCCCACGTCCAGCCACTGCTGGGGAGGAGCCAAGCCAGGCACATGCAGATGGGGTGGTGCCTGCTCCAGTCTACCTGCCTTGCTCCTGCACTGCAGCAGTGGTGCCTGTCCAGCCACCATGCCACTCCGCCTCCCCGCTGGACTGTGCCCTGCACCCCTGCTTGCCTGCCTCTGCCTCAGCCTGCAGCAGACTTGGGAGGGGGTGGGGGTGCAAAGTACATGTTTGCCCAGGGCGCCATTTTCCCTAAGGCTGGCTCTAGCAGAAAAAGGTAAGTATCCACACATGCTCCTTAAGTTAGATGGTATTATCGTGTTATTCTAAACACATCTCATCCCCAAGCCAAATGAATCAGAAATCTGAACACAGAGGAGTGAGTATAGTAGCACTGGCACAGAAAACTGATATCGCTGAACTGCAACACTATTCTCCAGCTGCATTTTCTGAAAGTCTCAATGTTAGCGCACAATGGGTATTCATTACATTTTTCAATAGAATGGCTTTTGTGTGCAGTGAATTACTTTTTAATGCTTTCTGTAGAATGACTTAATGAAAACAACTTATATGAATATGTAAAAAACTATTTTATTCTATTAATAACTAGAAAGTCTGTTTGAGTTGGTTAACGAACCAAAGTAGGTAGGTCTGTAGATGGATAGCACAAACTTTCATAAACTCAATTCATCAGATGCTGTGAAAGGACATGTGCAAAGCTGTGTATAAGAAGGAGACAGAAATCTAAATACAAAAGGAGTTAAAAAGTCAAAAATCTTACAAGGTACTATAATATGCTTAAAACACATGGATTCTAAATTTAATGTCAAAGTGGTGTAGTCCAAGGATGGGAAATGAATCTCCAGTTCAATGAAGCAAAGGATGTGAACAAACAGCATGATTTCTATGAAATAATTTACCTTAGATTTTACTCTGTAGTAAGAAATGGACACGTGACCAGCTCTCCCAAACAGCTGCTTATAATAAGCATTGTAAGAGCACCTGACCTGGATGTCAAGAGAGCTGGTTTATTTTGCTCAAAGAGCTATCTCAGGATGAAGCTGGGTAGGGGAGTGAATATGATGCAGTCCACATAGTAACTTTCCCATGAATATTTATGCTTAACTTTAATCATGTGAACAGTCCCACTGAATCCCCTGGAGCCGTGCACCTGCTGAAATGTAGGGGTGTGTTTGTGTGTGTTTGTAACCCTTTGGCAGGGTCAGGGTTTAGCTAATTAAAAAGTTTTAACAAATCTGCTATAAACGTATTAAAAACGATGTTAAAAGATATATTACTATAATATGTATTAAATGACTATTCTACTAAAATAGCTTTATAGTTTCAGTAGCTTTAGAATAATTACTAGTATACAACCATATTTTTACCATTAAACCCTAGTGTTTCTCTTGGGTTTGGTCAGTTGATAAATATTTGGTATAATCCAACATTTATTGTTGAATATATTGTTTTAATTTCCACAGTGATCTGAACAGTGTAATAACAATTTTAATTGTGGATATTAAATAGATACTTAAAATGTCATGTAAGATTTGCTTATATATGTTAAAGTGTTATTAAAATGACACATAGGACAAAGTATGAGAAACAAATTAAATATATGTCAATACATTTTTATTTTGGATCCTGCTTTATAAGATAGGTGTTTTGGAAAATAAAATACCTCATTGGGCCTATCAAAAATTAATAAAAATATACATGTCTTAATTGTTCCACTTAATGCAGCATGAGGTTACAATTTTTTTTTAAATGCTAGTGCAACCTGCCTACAGGAAGGATATACCTTGGCTTTGTTTGGAGCAGAGAGAGAGAGGGGGAAAAAATTTCAGAACCTAGTATAGTAGATATTACTATTGATCCTTATCATGTTCAGTCACTCATTGGAAAGCAGGATCTTTTCTTATTCCTGATGTGCTATTGTACAATATCCATTAGTTAGCATCCTAACATCAGCAAGGACATAATTTATTTAGGTTTTTCCACAGTATAGTTCCAGTTATTTTCTACAAGGGCATAATCCAACTCCAAAGAAATATTTTAGTAGGAATTGGATTGCACTTCTCTTTGGTATAGCTTTATAGGGCTAACATGTGGCATGCTGCAAAGAGGAACTTGTTTTGATTTAAGTACATTAGTTAACACGCATTTGGTTGAGAGTTCACTTTTTCATGCTACTTAAGCCTCTAAACCATCTAACCATTTTTTGTCATCAAAAAGTGATACAGTTACTCCAATTTCTTAAACCAAAGGAGTTTTCTGGTCACTTCAGTGATACTAGACTTGCCATTTCTATGGAATTTCTTAATGCAATGTCTTTGTTTTACTCTAGCATCCAGAGCTATGAGTTTTTTCTGAATCTTTTTCGGTCTTTCAATCTCTGGACATTTGTTTCACTATCCAAGCATTGCTTATATAACCTATTCTTATTCCCATACATTTTATAACCTTTCTAAGACAGAGGCAGAGTTAAATCATTCCCTTAATTTGGCATATTTTTATTTTGGAATCACTTTTATGACCTTCCTTCTCATTCCATGAGTTGTTCCTTTAAGAGGAACAATTGAGACATTTATATTGATGTATTAATTTTTTTCCTCTCAGGAATTGATTTCAATATGGAGTCCTGGTTAAAAAAATAAATCAATGGCACAACCTAGTTCAGCATTTGCCATTGAGAATCTATACCATTCTCAGTGGACTTGAATTTCATGACAATAGAAGAAGACAACAGGCAAAGATTCTCCCTCAGGATAAGAAGTGTGAGAGATGGGTTGTGCCTCAAGCTAACAATTGCAGATCGGTTTAACTGGCAGTGTTCCAGTACCAGTGATGCTCAATCCAGGTAAAAGAAGTAGCTAAATACATTTTGAAAATGTGATTAATCAAATCTAAGCCAACTAAATTATGAATCATTTTATACCTATGTGCTATATTAAGCATAATAGCCCCAGTTTATCTGTGGTATAATTTCATACAATTCAATGAGATTCTTCCTGGGAGGATTTGGATTATATTGCTTCTCAGAAAAATCTAATGTACATATATGTTTGTATGTGCTGTATATGTATGTGTGTGTGTATATAGACACACACATAAATGAATATAATTTAAATAACTAGTTGTCATAAAATGCTCTAGCTAAACCAATGAAAATTATGTATTACAGAGAAGGTAGAACCAGACAAATGATACAGGGAAAACAGATTAAGAACTTCTGTTCTCTGCGCTTCTGAAACACCTCTTCAAAAGGAGTAGTGGAAGTAAAACCTTAATCATTGTTACAATGGAGCCTGGTCAGTTTATGTAAAGAAGTATATGAAATGAATGCCTAGAATGGAAGAAGCCTGGAGTTGATGACCCAGAAGGTGTCTTCCAGTCCAAAGTTCCTATGTTCTTGTCCATGTGTCATAAGAAACATGTACTCAGTAGAATAAAAGCATAGCAAATTCAGAACAGATAAAATAACTATTTTGTATAACACATAATTTTGCCTGTGGAAACTGCCGAAGGTTTGCCAGTGAAACATTTTTTTATTATCACATTTTAGAATTGATATTAAACCTTGTACTTTCAGAATTTAAAGCAATTTCTGTTAGAGAGCAGAGGTACACCTACAGCGAGGAACTAGATTACTTTCCATTGGCCTCTTGAGAGGGTCTTCAACTTCCCAGTAAAGCATCATGTATTGGTCACTGTCAAATACTAGACTAGATCAACATTGGGTCTTATTCTGTATGAAAATTTCTATGTTTCTAAAATAAAATGACTTGTTTGAAATACTTTTCTTTTGCATCCAGCAGATTGTGTCAACAACATCAACAGCCTTTCACATGCTGAACATACTGCAAGTCACAGAGGAATAGAAAGAAAAATAAGGGCTAAATCTCATGTCACCACTATGTGCCTAAGTGGCACTTACATAGTTGCATAACTTAGATTTTTGGAATTTATGCAGTTTCGATTGAGATTCCACCTGTGGCAGAATAGGATCACCCTACACACATACCTGCCATATGTTAAATGACAAGAGAGTGGAAGAGGCAGGTTCTAGGTCCCCTTCTCCCAGAGAGGGGTTGAATCTGTCTGCCATTTCCCAGAAAAGTCTCTAACTACCAGGCCATAGGTTATGTATTGCCCAGAATACTTCCCAGCCATCCTCTTGAAGCTGGCCCAGTCCCACTGCACCTTGCATTTACTATTCATTGGATAAAATGGTTAAATGATTAAATAACAATAGGATAGTGTCTGTCCCATTGTGGACAAGAGCCAAGGCCAGAAACCACAGCACCATCTCTTTCAGGGCAACATATACCTCACTGACCCCTCTCTCTCGGTCTTGTTTCATATTTCAAAGCTACTAAAGTTCCACTTAGGTTAACAAAGGTGAAATAGGGTTTAGCCCTAAGTATTTTGCTAACAGTTCTACACTTTAAGTATAGAGATACAGTCTGTACTTCCTTAGCACAAGGGGCAAAAGCTGGTCAAATTGGCCAGAAAGCCTCTAATTATGCCTATATACTATGTAGTGATAATTTGAGCGTGGGAGAACTCCTTTCTACTGCAGAGCGGACTAGTCTAGCTCTTCTTTGATGCTGTGGACAGCATGGAAAGTCTTGGAGGCTGAAATGATCCTGTGGCTTGATGGTCTGTGGGTTGATGATTTTCAGCTGGAGAAGGACCTTTGGGGGCTATTATTCCTGCACAGTTTTACACTGGGGCTACTGTACAGTAAAGTCCAGCATTAGGGAGCCATATTCAGGTTCTTTGTGTCTTGTATCTACTATACCTGGCAAAGTGTGTTGTCCAATAAGTCCAGTTGTTCATGCAAGAAATTGGGAGACAAAATTCCTGGATTCTCTTCCTGATTCCATTGCCAACTTGCCAAATAACCTTGGCCAGGTCACTTCATATTCATCTTTCTGTGCTGCAGTTTATCTGTGTACGAAGCGGGGATATTTATATTTCTGAACTTCTCAGTGTATCTTGAGATTTTATTACCCTGTGTTTAAAAGGTACATTGGCAACCTTAGGTGAAAATGGCACACCATTGAAAATTATTGCAATCCATTAAGCAGAAGGGGATGGACATTTTCATTTAAGTATTTTAATATATATTACGTGTTGGAATTATTTTAGTGTTTTATAAATACAATATATTTATGCAACTAAAGGATGTGTCATACTCCAGAAAAGAGAAGATAAAGAAAAATTCTACTCAAGTCAGAAATGAATGGTAGGGCTAAAATGACAAGTTGTTATAGAAGGGCATCATTTGTGAACTAACAGATGACTGAAACCATATAGTACATATAAATATGATACAACAATTAATTTGATGAATCTTTATCACAAATCTATGCCTTATAAAATATATAATAAATAACAGAACATGGAGCCAGAGACAAGTTGCCCTTCATTAAGCCATTAATGATTAGAAACAATTGCAAGAAAATAGATAAATCTCAGAGTATGGAGAAACAATCAGACTAGATTTGCTAAAGCCTGCTAGACTCTCTCTCCCTGAGCCTGCTGAGGGAGTCTTTCTCTGTTTCTCTGTCTAATACCCAAGGCTGTCACAGAAAGCAATGAACAGCAGGTCTGTAACAAGCATAGAAGTGTGGAGATTATGGTTCAGAGATGTCCAGTGGTGCAGGAATCTTATCCAGGTCAGTAACAACATGCTATTCCTCCTGGTTGTGACAGCACTTTGCACTAACTTCATTTTGACTTGTCTAAAATAGGCATAAGTATTTTCAAATGCAGATTTCATAGACATTAGGGCTGGAAGGGACCTTGGAAGATTATTGAGTCCAGCCCCAGGCCCAAAGGGCAGGAAGTCAGCTGGGGTCATAGGATCCCAGCAAAGTAAGCATCCAAATTTCTCTTGAAGGTGTTCAATATAGGTGCATTAACCACCTCCGGTGGCAGGCCATTCCAGACCTTCGGGGCTCAGACAGTGAAGAAATTCTTCCTTATGTCCAGCCTGAAACGGTCTTGTCATCCCTTGGGGCGCTCTGGTGAACAATCATTCCCCCAGATCCTGGCGAACACCCTGATAAACTTATCGGTGGCCATCAGATCACCCCTGAGCCTGCGCTTTTCCAAGCTCAAGAGTCCCATAGCTCTCAGCCTGTCATCATAAAGTCTGTTTTCCTGACCTCTGATCATGTGCGTGGCTCTTCTTTGGACTCTCTCAAGCTTCTCCACAACCTTTTTGAATTGCAGAGCCCAAAACTGGACACAGTACTCCAGCTACAGCCTCATCAAGGCCGAGTACAATGGGAGAATGACATCCTGGGATTTGCTTGAGAAGCATCTATGGATGCAAGCCAGAGTTTTGCTTGCTTTACTGGCTGCAGCATCACATTGAAGGCTCATATTCATCTTGTCGTCAATCATGACCTCCAAGTCCCTTTCATCTGTAGTGCTAGCCAGCGTAGCACTGCCAAGCCTATAAGGATGCTGCAGGTTTTTCCTCCCAAGGTGGAGAACCTTGCATTTTTTGGTGTTAAACACCATCAGGTTCTTGTCCGCCCATTTCTTGAGCCTGTCAAGGTCAGCCTAGATCACCCTCCTGTTCTCAGTTGTGGATACTTTACCCCAGAGTTTGGTATCATTGGCGAACTTGGCCAGCCTGCTTCTGACTCCAGTGTCCACATCATTAATGAAGATGTTGAACAATACAGGTCCAAGGACAGAGCCTGGGGGGACCCCACTGGTCACAGGACACCATGATGATTGACTTCCATCAACCACCACCCTCTGGGTAAAAGGAGATAAGATTGGTCAAGCAAGACCTACCTGCAACAAACCCGTGCTGGCTATCCCTCAGGATGTTGCCGTTGGCCAGTCTGTTGAGAATGGCTTCTTTAATAATCTTTTCTAAGACCTTCCCCAGGACAGAGGTCAGGCTGATGGGCCTGTAGTTTGCCAGATTCACTTTTCTCCCTTTCTTGAAGATAGGCACCTCATTGGCCTTCTTCCAATCTTCAGACACTTTACCAGAGCGCCAGGAGTTCTCAAAGATCCATGCCAGGGGCTGGGCTTCCATTCTGGTCAAAAGAAAGAGCATCTCTGTTAACATATTTCTCTGGTGAGCTTTAGTAATGCATAGTGCACACGTCAGTCAAATATGATGTAAAGCCATATCTACTGCATAGGCTACTGGTGGTGGGGTACGGGGTGGGGGGGAGCGTGCCCCCCCTGACAAGGCCATCCCTGTCACCGGCAGCTCCTGTGGGTGCTTGCCTTCCACATCCCCGCTGGTGGCTTCTACGGGTGCTCGCCAGCCCTCTCTCCACCGCTGGCAGCTTCTGCGGGGACCCCCCCCCCCCAGGTTCAAGAAGCACCAGTCGCCCATGATCTTCTGTATTTACTCAAATCCAAGATGAGATTTCTTTCCCCATTCAACCTGGTGGGGAAAGCCCCTTGTCTTGGATTCAAGTTCAAGACTGGGGAGGGGTGGAGGGAGGCAACTGCCAATGAATCGAATCACTGTCCCTGATTCGGGCCAAATATGAATCCAAATCAAATATGGCCCATTTTGCACACCCCTAGTGCTTACCCTGTCTCATGGTTCCAGGTGAATTCCTACTATGGCTGGAGTGGGTGGCTCCAACCACTGCCTAGCTAAGCAGTAATGGCAGCAGCAGCTCCAGGCCCAGCTTTGGCTCTAACTCAATCCCAGACACTGGGCTGGGGCCAGAGCTGCTGCCACCGGCTAGTTAGCACTGGTTAGTGCCTGGCTAGGTGGGGACCAGAGTCACTATGTGCCCTGCATCCAGACCAGAACCACAACTGAGGATAAGCAGTGGTTGGGGTGGAAAGCAACAGAAGGGGCCCAGTTGGGTCGGGGGGAAATTGCTGGAGGATCACAGGCACAGCGGGGGGGAGGAGGGGCAAGTCACAGGGGGCAAGGTGTAAGGGAGTACAGGCACCGTGGGTGCAAATGGTAGTCAGAGTCAGGGAAGTAGGTGGAAGCATGCACCCAGGGAGCACAAGCACTGCGGGAGGGAACAAATGCAGGGGAGTGCAGGCATGGGTCGAAGCAAGCAGTAGGAAGGAGAAGGCATGGGGATCAAGTCACTTGACTTCCTGCTGCCTGTCCCAACACTGTCCCTTCTATTGCTTTCCATGTTGCATTGGTGGTGTGGGGGATACATTTAAGACCACTGTCCAATAATTACATTCTAGACATGGGCAGACAAGGTTCCTTGGGTGAATTTGATCTCTTTTATTAGACCAACCCAAATAGTTGGAGAATATTTATTAAGCAAGCTTTCGGGTTCAAAAACCCTTTGTCAGGCTAAGGAAGCTTCAGCAGTTGGTGTGTGCTCTTCTACAACCCAAACCCCTGCATTCTAGACATGGAAAATTTATAATTTTTCTATGTATAGAATCTAATTATTGGAGAGTCATCTTAAATTCAAGGTCATCTTGTTTTCAGGTACATATGGTATTTTCATGGTTGTTCCTATAAAACAGCTCTTCCTACCCATAACTTATTTATAAATACTGAGCCTTTGCTTTGAAATTGGTCCCCCAGAATCCATCTGTTTGAGGTTCTCCTTCTCCTCATCTTGCCTTCACTGGTTTTGGTCCATTCTCTGATTGTGGGGGCAGCTGGAGGAAGATCCTTTAATATTTAAATTTAGGAGTCAGGACATCTGTGTTACCCTTTGCATCTTCAAATAACTTCTGTTTATATTTCATTGTTGCAGACATGAAGGAATTCATACAAGATGCAAAGGATGTGATTTAGTTAGGTCACTATTTTATTAATTTAGTTCATCCAAGATCTATTCAGCCATAACACCTCTAGTGCCAGTCCTTATTCCTCCCTTAATCATTTTTGCTAGTGGAAGGCTGCACCCCCTTTAACTCCAAAGATGATCCACAAACCCTTCCTGAGACCCTATCTGAAAGTTGCAGATGCCAATGACTTATGTGAGTCCAGTTGTCCAGCTCAGCTGCTCAGATGATACCTCCCTCCCTGTCCATTTCTTAACAACTGGGGTGGGGGCCTTAAAGGATCTGCAACCATTTTTCCCTATCATTCAGACAAAGATCCACCCCAGGATGTAGAGGTTGAAAGTTGTAGGGATTAAAATATGAGGACTGAGTTGGAGCTGTGCTCATGGTTTCCAGGAGAGTCAGAAACAAAATTATTCACATCCTTTTGACATATAAGCATGTTATAAAGCAAAATGATAATATTGGTAATATTTTTAAAATATAAATAAAGGGGTAAAGGCAATTATCAGTGAAACTTGGTTTTCTGTCTGACTTTATCACAGTGCATGGACATCCTTGGTTGTTTAAAGAAATCAGCCTCATGTCATGTTTTACTAGAAATTTACATATCATCTTTACACCTACTTACCTGGTGTGTTGACAATTCCACAGAAATCTCTGGGGTGCTTATATTCACTATAACATATCCCCCTCTTTCCCCCAGCACTGGTCTCCTTCCTAAAACTGCCAATGGAACAATTTCTTTTAATTTAAGATAAAATTAAAATGAATTAGAATGAATTAATAAGCATTTCTGGTCTTTTGTTTGACTGGAGCATCATTTCCTATTCAATTTTTGCATCTGAACTATTCAGCATTGCTTTTTGGTTTTCCCTCCCAAAACACTCTTGAGAAGCCATGCTTATCAACCAAGAAGCATCCGACAGCAAAACATGTGCATTTATAAAAAGACTATCATTTTTGTGCTAACTTTGATTGCCAGTTTCTACACTTAAAATGAAAATGAAGCTGGTGGTAAAGCCACACAGCTAGATATCTGAATTCATTACCCTGAATTATGTGAATTTCCTTTCTTTTCTTCAATTCCCTCAAGTGGCATAAATTAATTTATAGAGTGTATGTGTTTTTAGCATCTGCAAAGTTCTCTTGTGAGTTGTCGTACTGAGAATAAAGCTTAAAGCCGCCATTAAGAGGGTACTGCAAACATTATTCCCCTTAATGATTTTTGCACACCTGTATTTATGAACATCATTTTGGGGAGTGGGAGTGGAATGGGGGTAATTTGAGAAGTTACTTTACTGACACAGTAGGAGATTATATAATTGCCCACTCCACAAAGCATAAAAAGCCATGGAGAAATGGAGGATATGTATTCAAGGGAGATTTGTGTAGGGGTAGTTTATATCCACAAAATTTGCACTCCCATCATGAATTACAGGCACAAATCTGAACAGTTGTTCCCCTGAGCATGTGATTTGCATTGGCAATCAGCTACTTAGAAGCACAAGTACTTGATTTTTGTCCCAAATCTATTATGTAAGCAGATATTTTCATCAGTGAAAAGGAAGATACCTCTTTTGATTTCCCACCTCCCCCCAACCCCTCAGTGAAAATGTATATAACCAAAACTACACTACATTCTGGTCACTGTTCCCAAGTTCCTCTCAGTTGTTAAGAGACCTCTGAACTAGGTGATAATTTATGCCTTTAGGCATTTGATCAACCATGGAAATAACAGAAACTCCAATCTGTTTAAAGACTTCTGGTTCCCAGAAAGTTTACCATAAGCAAATGTCACCTTGATGAATGATAGTGTTAAAGTGACGTTGTAACCATGATGGTCCAGAAATTATGTGAGAAGCAAGGGACTTTTCTGAGGTAGTATCTTTTATTGGACCAACTACATGGTTGGGATAAAGTTAGATAAGCTTTCAAATGCAATGCATTCTTCGTAAACTAATCTGAAGAAGAATGCATTGCATTCCAAACCTTGTCTAACATTATCCCAACCATGCAGTTGATCCAATAAAAGATATGACCCCCCACTATTTAGACATTGATGCTAAATAGTGAAGAGTGATATTCATTAGGTTTGCTAAACTCTTGGAGAACAAATTAATCAGGCAGTAAATTACATTTGGGCAAATGATAGCTGTTCTGTGAAATATCTTTGTTAAGGCAAGACGTAAATGTTGCCTTAATATAGCTGTTCTGAAGAGAGATCCAGAACTTCAGAGCCCATTGTAAATGTGAATTTTGATGTGATATGGAGGAAGCATGTGAAATCTGTGTAGTTTGAAGGCTGATAATCCCACAAAGGAATTTTAAATGACATTTTTTAAAAGAAAATAAAAAAGGAGAAGCTGGATGGTAGTGTCCTATCTGTAGACCATGAAGATGAGGGAATGAGGGAAAATAAGGTTCAATTCCATATACAATTAAAGTAGCATTGTGGGTCAGCCTCTGCTACCTTATTTTGATTGACTTGTCCTTTACATCATGAGTAGCCCTGTACATTCTAAAGATGTGAATACACTGTAGAAGATGTTAAAAGAACTAAGACATACATGTTGCCATCTTACTCAATCTTCACTTTAAATTTTGAGGGGAAAAACCAGAGTTGAGGCACACTTCTAAATTCCATGTGCTAACCAATTGAATATCCTTTGGAAAACAAGTTGTTCAAATTATTCTTGCTCCCTATCAATATTATACAGTATAGGCAAATTGTTTTATGTTGTTGCCCAATATGAGTTTTATGTTTGGTTGGTGGATGGTGGGGATGGTCAGTTGTGCTAAATTGCTGTTTAATTTTATTTTTCTTTTAAAATGAGACATGGACATCTAATGTTCCAGATAACAGCCCTTTTTTATTACTGTAGAAATAATAACAATAATCAGATAAAGTAAAAAGGATTTGCTTCATGTGTATATGTCCAACTTATACATTGTTTGAAACACGAAGGGATTTAGTGTCTGAAGTTGTTGCTGTAGTTTTGTAAGAAAGGCCAGTTAAAGATTGGCCAGTTTTATAGATTCTGCATTTTAGATCTCTTTGTGAGGTCAAATATACAAGCTAAAGTCAGGCTTTCCCAGACACAGGAAAAATTACATCATCTTTTGTAGGTTTAGCAACAAGGTTATTTCAGTCAACACGAACAGGTGTTAGTCTAAAGAGAATCGGCTAGTATATTAAATTTCCTCTCCATATGCAGCTGCAATAATGTGCTGTGTTTATCAGTTTATTAAGTCTCAGAATCCTTTTCTTTGAGTTCTGGCAACTATGAATGTTACCTATAATTTCATAAGATTGAATGTACCTTAAATAATTAGGCAGAAAGATTTTGATTTTATAAAACACCAGCAAATTCTATTAAATGGAGCAAATTCCCTTGTGAAAAAGTCATTGGGCTGTAGGGTGTTCACAACCAGTCAGGCATTTAAGAGCCTGGAGAATAAGCTGTAGGGAACTATTCTGCATTGTCAGGATAAAAATGACTGCCTAAAGACTCATGCTGCAGAGCTTACTTATATGGGTACTGCTACTTGTTTCAGTGGAACTATCTATGTGAATCTGGGCTGCTGGATCAGGCCCTTTATCTACCTTCTCCACCTCTAAATTGCTTAATTAATAATATGTGCATTTACTTTTGAGAACAGTTTCTGATTTATTATGGCTAAGGGCAGTTAGTACATTTTCAGATCTTTGTTCTTCCTAGAATACTAGGGGCTAGCACATGTGGCTAGGTTTAGCAATATGGGTGCAGTGTGGAGCTGCATGACCTCTGGAAATAGGGGCCAACCATTTGGCAAGCATGCCACAAATTAGCTCTGAGCCCTCCCCAAGTGTCAGTCTGATCCCCTTCCTTTAAAACTACTTCACAGTCAGGGCGGCTAGGAGCTGGAACCAACTTCCAAGGGAGGTGGTGCTGGCCCCTACCCTGGGGATCTTTAAGAAGAGGCTGGATACTTACCTGGCTGGACTCATTTGAGTCCCGTTTTTGTTTTTAGGGTGAGTGGTTTTGTTTGTTTGTTTGTTTGTTTGTTTGTTTTTGGGTTGTTCTCCCGCCCTGGCGGGGGGTCGGGCTAGAAGATCTATTAGGTCCCTTCCGACCCTGAAACTATGAAACTATGAAACTATGAAACTTTATGCAATCTGGTGCTTTGCTTTCTGTTCCCTGCCCTGCCTGCCACTGTGTTGCTTGTCTCCTCCCTGATCTGTGAACCACACAGAGCCTGCCTATGCTGGTTGTGGCATTTGTGCTGCAGCTAGTCCACCTCTGGCTCATGGGATGTTTGGGATCTTCTTCAGCATAGCAGAGTACCTTCTTAAAGCTCCTGCTATGCTGCGGAGATGGTGGAGCCCAAGTCATCTTTAGAGTAGTGCAGCCTGCTTGCTTTGCTGCCCTCTGGTGTCCCTGTATGGTGCACTCAGTAGGTTTTTGCGGAGATCAAGGGGTAGTATGGCCCCACCTTCTTTCCATCCACTTTTAAATGATATGTGGTGCAGGTGTGGGAGGGAAGAACAATGGCTGTGACACTGGATATGCATAAGAGTAGACCACTTGTTTTTTCTAAGCCAATGCACCTGCTCATATACTTTTCACATGGAAAATTAACCTAATTCAAATTAACCCAAATCAAAAGGACATTTTTCAGTAGAAAAGTCTACAGAGGAAAAGAAACTGCACTGGTTACCAGCTTTGGGCCCAAGTGTTCAGGTTAGTCTCTTACTGGGCACGTGATGCTACATTGCCAAAGTGACACACTATGATGATGTAGCATTAGTGGGCACAAACTGTGGTGCTGATGCTACATTGTCATAGCGACAAGCTACCTTGCTATAGCATATCGCTAGGGTGATGTAGCCTCTAAAAATAACTATGCTCTGCCAGTTACTGCACCTAAAGTTACTGTACCTAAAGCAAGTACATACGAAATAACAGCATAGTAACAACTGCACTGTGGGGGAGATGTGTAGATGCTCCCACTAAAGTCTAAATAGTTTAAAGGATGTTGTACCCACATAATCCTGTACTACATGAGAGTAGAAGGGTAAGGGATCTGAGAAAATTTTCAGTCACTTAGCATGGGACTATTTGACTATAGTATATGGCTACAGTGAGTTCAGTTTAGAAGATTTAATTTACAGCACATTACATATTACCGCTATACCTGGTTCAAGTGTTAAAAATATATAGGATCCATGTCACTTAAACAGTTACAGTAATCTCCACCAGAGTTAGATGCTAACAGTTAACTCACTATAGAAGCAGGGGACAATTTTAAATCTTTGTAAGTAAAAAATAAACCAAACAAAAACATCAGTCAACTACAAACTTAAACTTCTGTGATTAAACTAGATTCCCTGTCTGATTAGTATTACTAAATTTCTTTTTACTAACGACTAACGACTGGAAATTGGCTCCCATTACAAACCAAGAGTTAAATTTATTGTTAATTAGCAAACAGCAATCCTGCCACACATATCAGCCATGATTTTCCCATAGACATTTCATAAGATGTATGCTTCAGAAATAAAGCACTATAAAAGCCTGCTGTCCCTTCACAATTTAAAGACCTGCTTTTATGCTGCTTTCTTCTGGATGGAAGATTCACCCAGATGCTGCCTGCCATATAACTCATTTCAAAAGATATATGTCTTTTTAAACTTGAGTTCTCTTTATAGTTTCATCATTCATACTCATGGATTTTTCTTTAACGTAATTTCTAGGCTCATTTTAGAATGCCTTTCTGAAAACAATTTCTATCTTTCTTCTTTTCACTTACAAAGTCATCGCTTTCTTTCTCTCATCTGGTCCTCTCTTTCTCTTTTTTATCTTGATTTAATATATCAGTAATAATTCCACTCTTAATGTTTCAAGTAACAGAATTTATTAAATAATTCTCTGAGAAACTTCCACAGGTTTCATATTGACTTAGAAAAAAAATACTCATCCTACCCATCTGTTACAGTGCACTTTAATCACATTCTTTTCCCTTTGTGGCTATAGCAATACAACAAATATGCCTCACTATATCTAGAGGTGATAAGGCTTGGTGTAATTTATGATCTCTAATTGTGGATAGATGGAGAATTGGGCTACTTTATTTTAAGGTGCGTTTGTCTGCTGGGATACCAGAAGAGGTCTAGATGTGTGTCAGTACAGAATTCTGTGCAGGCTAATCTACTACTTAGTAGGGAAAATTATCCTACACAAAATTTTATGCTGTCATAAGTAGTCCCACTTCCAGTACACAAGTTAACTGGTTACTGGCTAGTTATCTCTATGCGAGACTTTAATATTAAGCATATCTTAAGATGTGCAAAGATTGGGTTTTTTCTGGAGAGAAGCTTAGCAAGACTCCAGTTGACTTGGTCTTGACTTTTGACTTATACATATGCTCTACATGGACTTAAAGTATCATGGATTAAGGATTGAGTGTTGTAATAATGTGCAAAATATATGCAGAAGTCCAGCCATCGGATGAAGATTCTTTTGATTTGTTTAGTCTGTGACAGTGTCCTCATACAGACATTCACTTTCTCCTGGGAGAGCTGCTGCTCTTCCAGGAGAAACCATGATTGTACAGATGTTCAGGCTTTTTCTCCCAAAATGAAAATGGCCACTGCAGGAGAAAAATAACCTGGGAAGAACCAGAGTTTAATCACTCCCAGGAGAGTTTCTTCTGAGAGAGCAAATGACTGTGCATGCCATGGCTTCTCTCAGAAGAGAACATTATCTTTCAGCATAACCCCAGAAGCCACCCCCCCCCGGGGAGAAAGCGTGTTGCTTGCTGGATTCTGCTGCACCAGAAGAGAGCAGAACATACCTCCTTCACAGTCCCCATATTGTGCTGCGGGGAAACATAGGCTGACCATGGGAAGTCTGGTTCAGCCACTCAGGGATGCCCTGTGCATTGCTGCCATCTGTTACCAAACAGAGTAAGGGAGCCTGCAGAGAATGCTGAGATGTGTATACAGCAACCCCTTCCCCCCTTCCTTTCCCCAGCCACACAGTGTGAGCACTGGAAGCTCTCCACTCTTCAGGGCCTCAAAAGTTGAATGTCTGTACATGTGGCCCTGGGTAAGTTTTTATACCAGGAGAACAAACCTGGGAGAATTCTCCCAGATTGTTGGAATGTGTGTTTAATCATCAGCTTACATTGTTTTCCCTTTTGCTTGTTAGATAGCAATAGGAATATTGTTTGTTATTTGAAATATACTATACGGTGGCACACTACCCTGTCACCTTGGGGAAATAAAGCATCGTAAAGGTAACCTGAAATTTACACTGGACAATAAACTGTATCATGATCCAACATTGTGTTCTTGTTACAAAAAATGTCAATAGTATACTGGGTTGTATGAACAACAGTGTCATCTAAAAATAAAGGGAAATGATTCTTCTGCTCTATTCAGCACTGCTGAGGCCTCACTTGGTGTGCTGGAGTACTGTGTCCAGTTTTGGTCTCTGCACTTCAAAGATGTAGAGAGATTAGAAAAAAAATCAGTGGAGAGCAGTAAAAATGATTAGACATCTGAGAAACATGATTTATTAGGAAAGCCTGGAAGAACTGGGATTATTTAGTCTGGAGAAGACCACACTGAGGGGGAGCTCATAACAATCTCCTTCTTGTTGCTTATTTACAAGGCCAACCCCTTCACTCTCATCACAAGGTCCCTTTCTTTAATAATAATTTATTCTATGACTTCTGAGATACTATTGCATGTAATTCAAATGTCCACTTCACTCTTGCTGTATTGCTTGGGGAAAATGAGGGAGATGAGAATTGTATCAATATATAATCTTATGTGAACACCTCCCTCTAGCTCATCATCATTCCATATAGACTGCAAGCTCTCAAAGACAGGGATTGGGTTTACTTGTTCTCAGAACAAGATCAAGTGCATTGTTGGTGATTAGATAATTACAACATAAAAATGCATATAACTTACTTTATTTAAAATTAGAACTTTATCTGCCTTACAGTTCATGGTAGGGCTTGATATGCCCGTTCCTCTACAAAGTCGCTATTACAGTTTAGGTGCTTTATAAATAATAGCATGAACTAAAAATAAAATAATGGTGTAGTGCAGCTGATGATTATGTTTTGAATATATTAAGGTCTCAACTGTAGGCAGGTGCCTGACACTAGACTTATAAATGCCTCTTTCATAAAAACATGTTGAGACTATAATGGCATCCATGTATGTAGAATATTTGGCAGACAACCAATGCAAATGAAACAAATCCCACCCCGCCCACAGAACATTATTTGCAAAAAGCTTTTTAGTCTACTTTAAAAGGATTTCCAATGATAAAGAACCATATCCTCTATTCTGCTCATTATCACACATTGAAGTTCAATGCAGCAGTAGTTCACAACCATTTCCCTACCAGAGCTCCCTTCCTATCATCTTTTTCACACTTTTTCAATACAACTAGGTGGCATCTAGCTGGGATTCCCTTTGTACTTTCTGTTTAGCTGTAGGTGAGGGACTGCATGGTCATAATACCTGTTAAAAGCACTTGGCATGAACTGGTGCTTTTGGTGTCAATGGCAACATTCCTGTAGAGTTCTGTAGGCCCTGGAAACCCACACTATATTGCTATAATCATTTAATCCATCTTAGCAGGGCTAAAATTTTCTAATGCATCTACGTGATTTTGGAATTTAAAGAATGGTCTACAAATAATTTATCTATTTTAGTGGGATTTATTTTCTGAAATGGATAAATTTATACACCCAAACTGTTGATGAATTTATGATGGTATAAAAGTGCTTATACTTGTGCAGCTGATTCCCTTGAATTTCTTAGAACAAGCTATAGTGGTATAAGGATATTTCTACCAATATAATTGTATCTGTGCTAAGAATGAAATTTCACTTTACCACTCTGTAACGGATATATATATTAGACAATAGATTAGAAGAACTTTATGTTCACAAGTCTATTTCCAAGAATGACTTGAACACTTGAGAGAAGAGCTGGTTAAGGGTGACTCTCCCCCCTGCTTCCCCACCAGCCAGCCCTCTCAACCCCCATCCCACAAGCTACTCTGGGTGCAGCTGCTTTTATCAGTGTTCACTATTGCCATAGCCAAGCAAGCAAGTCCCAGTGAAGGGAGGCGCAGGTGGAATGGGGTTGTAAATTTGCCCCACCCCACCCATAGATAGTGCCTGCTCCCCACCCCTTGCGGATCATGCCTTCCCCCCAACACCACCAGCAGGTCATACCTTCCCTCCACCCAATCTGTGGGTCACACCTGCCCTGTCCACCCCATCCATGGGTCATGCCATCCCTGACCACACCACTCATGGGTTGCGCTGGGCCTGGCCACCCCACCTATGGATCATG
>NW_005841943.1:3062959-3075398 GCF_000455745.1 Alligator sinensis | reverse complement strand
CCCCGCCCCTCATAGGTAATGCCTCTTCCCATCCCACAGTGGACCACTGGACCTCCATTCTGCTCCCCACCCCCCCATACCCGTCCTGACTTACCTGATAATGGGCAGCCCTTTTGAACTGATTTAACCTTCTCCCTAACATCCCGAATGTCTGGACTTAGCCTTAGCAGCTGATTTAGGTCACAAGTAAAAATGCATTTAGAAATATCTTGGATTAATTCCTTGAATTGTTGCATAGGTTTGCACAATTACAATAGCATCCCTGTGTGGAAATGACCCTGGGCAAGTACAGTAGGAGAATTACAGTTTGAGACCCAAGTTAACCTAATTTAATATACTACATTTGACATCTCTTCATCAGCCCAGAGTCTAGCGGCTGACTACAGATGAAAGACATGACACTTGTCCATAAAAGATCCTGTTTAGCACCATGTGTAAGTTCAGCTTCTTGTTTTGGGAGAGAAGGGAAAGGTGCCTTGGGATTTTTAAATACAAGTTCTTATTCATTATTCTGCCTTTGTTGGGATATTTTTCACCTTATTTATATATTTTATATTAAATGATCATCAAATAAAATACCTAAATAGTCACTGGAGCAGGAAATGGACCACAGTTCTCACCGCCTTCCATCACCCAATCCAGTAAGGTCAGGAGTCATAGTTGTCCTGCTTGCTTTCTCTGTTATAGTGAATCACTAATTGCTCCATAAAGTAAATTAAATTTAACAAAAGGGTTGGAGAGCAACCTCCTACCTACCCACCTTTACACAGCCTACAAGTCGATGGGTAGGATTTTCTGTCCTACATGCAATAGAGAAAATTGAAGTCAGTTGTCCTACATCTTGGGCAAGCGCTCTAACTACTGCACGGTGCGATTAAAAGGCAGAAGAGGGTTCCTCTTTCTCAGGCAACTGTATTTGTGCAGAGCTCAGTCTGCTGAGAGTATTCTGAGATTCCATGTTTGTGGATCCTGACAGGGGAGAAGTGTGAAGCACTTAGCTTCTCAGCACTCTCAGGACTAAGCACTTCTGGGCATGCCTGGAAGGAATACACCAAAGGAGTCATTTACTGCCAAGAATCATGATACCCAGGGACTTTAGGTACCTCCAGGATCAGGCTATGGCTGAGCGGGTACTTTGAAGATTGCAGTTATGGATTATGGGGTCCTGTATATGAAAAAAGTATAATTTAGTCAGCTAAGACTTTTGGTAGATCTAGCCCCAGATTCATACTGGATGAAATCTTAAACCTCATAGTGGATTTCTAATGTGTTAAATAAAACAATAAAAATATGACAGCAAAAAGGTAAGAATTCCTGTGGCTGATATTTTTTATTGGACCAATGGTATGGTTGTAATAGTTACAAACAAGCTTCTGGGTGTCACAGTGCCCTTCCTTAGATCTCTGGGGGAAAAAACAGATGTGGCAGAGCTAAGTAGCAGATCAAACAAAAGCCTGTGTAAAACTCCATATTATAAATAAAAAACAGGATATAAGAGAAACTATTTAATTTTTTATGATAAATATATTTAATTATAAAAATATAATTAAAACTGTTACAGACTATTTTCCTTTCTATTATACCTGTTTTGGGAAGAGGGCAGGCAGGGTAATAAGTTCCATCCAGTGTGTTTTAGGGCAATAATGGACAGCTATGAAACAACTGGAATGCTCTTAAGTAGAAGCCTTTTATGATAATCTTTGCTTTACACACAGACTTCTGCACTCAGGAACTAATATTAAAGCACAATAATTCATTTAAGGTAGACCTGGCATGCAGATCATTTCTGCTTTCTAATCTACATTATTTTTATGGGCTATACATTTTCTGTCTTCCTCCTTCCCTGTTCACTCTCCTACCATTTACATGCCACTGTAGCATATTTAGGCTATGTGCCAGATTAGTACTTAAAACATGAAAAATCAGAGGGGTAGAAAGAAAGACGCAAATAAAAGCAAGGCCTGCAGCATTCACATCTTCGTGTCCTTTCCTGACAACCAGCCCTTTCATTTGTGTTGGGGTGCTAGTTCTATCCAACTTCTGTCTTGTATCAATTTTTAGCAGCATGGATAATTTATTGCATCTAGGATGATAGAAAACCAGCTTTATACATCATTCAGCTTGCAAAAGATGTGTAGCTTCACTTCCTTAATGGTGTCATTTTGGCTGAATGCTATTAACAGATTACCCCTGCCTAGGGCAGTGGAGCATGTGCAGCAGAAAGATAACCTTGTGTTCGTAATTTAATATTAACTGTTTTCTCCATAGTACCTCTTTCCAGTACATTAACAACAAACCAATATGGCCTTGTCCCCTGCGGTCGTATTCTTCAGCAAAAAATGGATTACATGATAGCAAGTTCCTGAAGATTTCCAATGAAGTATTACAAATCACTCAACGCCTGCTCTGCAGAAATGAAAAATAAACAGGCTTAGATTCAATCAAATTTAATTCCTCCAATTTAGCTTTACCGCACTTCAAAGGGTGCTCTTATTAATGTCTTGGTGAAAAAAATGTAACAGTAATTTTTCCCCCTTCTTATATTGAAAGCCTCCAGTTGTGTTCAACATATAGTGAGATCAAGAAACTGGGGTTTTTTTAGTGAATACTCTGACACAGTTTGATATAAAAGTGTAAGCCATTTACAGAAAACTCTTTATGGAATTTTTATCCTATTCCATTCCCGGGAGCTAAATTTATATCCTGCATTAGCTATCATAGCACTAGAGTATTAGTCTTCTCCCTTTGCAAGCAGTTCAGGGCAGTCTGAGGGCCCTATCACTCTCTACCACTCACATACACAGGCATTATGGCTTTATCTCATCTTCTGCAGCAAGTGCTAGGCCCAATTCATTCCTTTAGGCTACTTTACTAATAACCTATTCCTTATCAGGGCCTCTCCACCTCAGCTTGTGATCAAAGACCCAATTAATGGAATGGAGAAAGGTGAAGCATTCAAATAATGGAGACAGCTGTTTTTCTCTGTTAGAGAAAATCCATTTGTATTGTTATCGCAAGCTCCAAGTTCTGCAGCTCCTGTTTAATTCAGTCTCCCTCTATTTCTGCTGATGATAAAAAAGTCACAATGAACTCAGAAGAGAATGGCAGAAATATCACCGTGTTTCAACTCAGCCTGGGTGTTATCAACTTGAAAGTGAAAATACAAGCAGATAAGGAGAGGAAATGTCCAACAAAAACCATATCAAATTTTCAAAAAATGTACTTTCATGCTGCATTCTTTAGTCACCTTTCTGAATTTTTTCAGATTCTGACATATACTCTCTAAGTCGACTGTATCAGAGAAGCAGGGCTTGATAGATAATATCTTGTGTTCCGCCTCAATTGAAAAGTAATTAAAGAAAGAGAGTAATCATAATTGGTTGGCATAAGCATTGTCATTGAACTTCAGGTTCTTCTGAGCCTTTTGGTATCTGGAAGCCTACAGCTAAGTTGGGTATTTACATAACCACCACGGGTGGATCAGGCTAGTTTCCTAATCTGATAACAAAGATTGTGCCACATCAGGGTTCTGTGTTAAATGTTCTCTTTAATAGACTTCTAGATGTAAATCTGTCTAAATTACTCCAAATGTAGTTATTTAAAAACACCTTTAAATGTCAGCAGTTCATTCCATGAAGGTAAAAGTGGCATAGAGCCATTATTTTCCTTCCCTGCTTAGTAATCATATTGTCACACTTCCATGTACTGTGGTATGTATACGAGGGTTGCTGTTAGTAACACTTAGCTGTGCCGGGTAACACTTGAAGTTTAAAACCAGGCTGATGAAAAACTATTTTGCACCTTGTAAAAAAAACAGAATACAAGGGAAAAAGTAAACAAACATGTATTAGATGTGTATGCGTTTGTGTGTCTACAAGTGTAGACATAAGCAAAAAACCTTTATCCTGGGTGTGTCTACACATGCGCATTTACTGTGCAGTAACTAAAATTACTGAGCAGAATGGGCACATATCTATACATGCATGCTTGTATTGCATGGTAAATATGGTGACTTATGTCAGCTTGAGTGTAAATTTGATACCTGCATGATACAAGTATCAAATTTATGCCTGATTAGTTACTGCACAGTAACACATTTGTAGACGCCTTACTGCGTCCCAAGTAAGTCCACACACAGCATTAATGGGCTTTAATACCTGCATGTGTAGACACCAGCCTATTCCAGCTGACTGCGAAGTAACTTACTGTACAGTAAAGTTAAATTGACATAAATGCACATGTAGACACACCCCCTGAATACTTTATTGCTTTGCCAATCTGAATATAAAGTGGTTCTGAGACTACCTGCATTTGGTGCCTCTAATTATCAGTCAGGAGGACCTCAGGTAGTTTTGGATCCAGCCTTCCAAAGTAAGGAATGAAATTCCTGTTTAGATTCTTGACTGAACAAAAACAATTGGCACAATAAACTCACAAAGCTGCAGTTTATGCAATGAATATAGACAGCAAACCCTTTCCCAGGCTGATTACTCACTAGGGATCTCAGAATCTGTCTTAGGCTGAATAAGGGGAAATGCATTATGTATTTGCATGCGAAATGAACATTTAAAAGAAGCCTGTGTAGAAACAAAGAATAATTCATATTAAACAGACTGGTGAATGGCTCAGACATAACTGTAGATTTTAAAAACCTGATCCTCACAAAGACCCCAGCCTTTGCCTTTAGAATTTTAACATAGAAGTTTTGCATTTGATTTTGAATAGACAAATGAAATAATGCAAGCACTGGTTATTTTGTCTGCACATCATGATTTCTTCATCCTGTCTGCTTATTACTGAAGCTATATTAAGGAAATAAAGAAAATAGAAGGCTGTTCTCAAAACATTATCATCTAGGAAATCTAAGACTATCAATAATTTCCCATAGGAATAGTAAAATGTATGGAGTCAAACATGATTTTATGGAAATCTATGAAAACCAAATGATGAAAAACAACATTAGGTTCTTTAATATGCAATAAAGTCTCACTTCTTTTTCACCTGTAGACATTGCTGATACGATATACCAGAAGAGAATGCAGCAAAAGAACCAGGAGCCATTTTTATCCATACTGCAACAGTCCCTCTGCATTAAAGCCAGTCTAATGCAACCACTCAAGGCACTGACAAAAATCTTAATGAAGGTGTTCTTCTAATAAAGGCAAGGCAAAATATTATTTAATTTGTTTAGGGGTACCTTAGCATGATCTTCTAAGACAAGGGGGACCTTAAAGTGTGATCCCTTGTGCTAGTTTCTCTAGGATATAACATGCTCATGACAACACAAGCTGCTGAATAGCATAATTATTATGCATGAAAATTATGCAAGAAGCAAGACCTGAAATTAAATAAGCAATAAAAATTAGAAGGGTATGATTGAAATCAAATCCTATCACACCTATCCACAAAAAGAACAAAAAGAGTTTAGGGTTGATAGTGACTTGGGAAATCTTCAGATATCCAAATCTAATGAATTATGCATATGATTTCGTTTCAGAAGGATATAATAATTTCTTTTCACTGTAAATGTAAAAAGAAAGTAAATGGGATATTTTTCGTCTCAGCTATAAAATTGTACATTTTGGCTTGCTCTACTGAAATGCACGGGCATAGACTCTCATGGTATAACTGGTATAACTAACAGAAGAATTTGAACCCCCAGATGCTAAATTATACTCAGAAACTACAAGAACATCATTGTGATGAAATATTTGTAAAATATAATTAAATTGACTGAGTAACTATATATTTGTACAATTATTTCATACTACAGATTATTCATAATTTCATTTATCCTCAGCTATATTCTTGTACATCAGCTTTCAGCCTGAACAACTATATACATCTTAAATATCTAATATAGCTTGTGAATTATTAGAAATTATAGAGTCGGGATTGGGGCTAAGGCCTGCTGCGTCCATGCAGCTGCCCCTTCCCCTGTGCCTGGGGTCATTGTTTGCACTGGGAGACCCTGTGAACCGCTGCCTCCCAGCCCTGCACTGGCCCCAGCCGGCCTGGAGCCACAGGCCAGAGTGCGGCAGCCTTGGCTGCACTGCCGGGACGGAGCCCCTAGGATCCCCACTGCTGCTGCTTGGCTCCTTGGTGCCGTGCACCTGGACAAACTGCTGGGCTCTGACTGCCCCTCTCCGATTGCCCCATTGGTGTGGGTGGGCAACTCCCACTGCTGCACGCACCATGGGGAGGAAGTTCCCTCTCCTTGGCTCCCCCATGCCGTGCCCCTGGACAAGCTGCTGGGCTCTGATTGTCCCACGACCCGGCCTGACCAGGGCCCCATTCATGGTGAATGAGTGGCCCCTCTGATCTTTGCATGGGGCAAGGGTGAGTCACAGATGCAAGCTGGTCTCAGCCTCTGTTCCCTGCCTCTGCGTCTCACTGCCACTGCTCCTTTAAAAACAACGCGCACGGTGCCATGTGTGTCCTGCCTGAGCAGGACAGACAGACAGACGCACACACACATACACACAAGTATTATCCTGCTGCAGAGTTAATTAGTTTAATCCAGTCTAATATGGGTATACATGTAGATGCGCAATGTTGCTGTATAGCTAATTAGGCTACTGTGCAGTAAACATCTTGTGTCGACATGCCGAATGAACTGAAAAAGGAGGACCATGTTTGGACCAAAAGATGTGTTTGTTGCCAGTAATACAAGTACTAATTCTGATTAAAAGCTAAGAGACTAATGTCCAAGTTATGGTTATTCTCATATTTTTTAATTTTCAATTTCAACAATGGAAAAAAAAATAAGGTTCTTCTCTTTGCTTTTCTAATGGGCAAAATAAGAGTTAAAGGAATGAGGAAGAGAAACAAACTTCTAAAAATGAATATTCATGGATTTCAAAAAACCGAAACCCATTTTTTTCAGTTTATCTCAAAACATCTTTAAACTGTTTTTCAAACAAATGAGTTACAATTTGGTGGATAGGTGTATTGCAAGGAAAGGGTTTTTATTTTCACAGTGGCATACTACTCATCTGTGTCATCATCTGTTTGATGGCAGGTGATGAACAACCTGTCAATGAGGAAGGGGTACATACTAGGCAGATACAACCTTTTTGCAAGGGTTCCTTCCTCCCACTAGCCAGCTAAAAGGAGATAGTTGCTGACTGCTCCCTTACACCCTTCTTCCTGAATTTAGATTTTTTGATAAAGTCTCTTGAAACATTGCACTTCTGTCACCTACCTTGCCTGTTGTCCATGTAGTTGTAGTACAGGATCTGTGGAGATGAGTTGGGATACTACAAAGCTGCCCATCATCAATTTGGGCCATTGGGAAGAGTTGTTTTGCCATAGGGCCAAAATGACAGATATCTGGTGCCTTTTTTGCCGTTATTACAATGTCATGAATGTACAATTAGGTTTGATAGGAGCAGGACCTAGTAATACCAATGATATGTAGTAATATTTAGTTTGATGGCCAGGGGCTAGGGCAAATAAAAGGCCAAAACTCCAGTGCCCAGAAGTAAAGAATATTGCTTGGGACTTTGTGCCTATGAGAGATGGGGAGAACTGAAAGTTTTGCTATATTAGATCTGCCTTTGGTACCTCTGTCTCTCTCAAAAGACCTAGCTGAATCTTATGAACTAGCTGAGGAAAGTCTACAGTGAATAGCAGGTTAAACAGTGGGAGCCTTGTAACTCCTCTCCTGGACAAACTTAAATGCCTGATATGCTTAGTTGAAACAGGGGCAGTTTGCTGTTTAAATCCATCCCTGCATCTGTCTTCACTCACCTTTGTATCTTGATCAAATAATTGATGAAATATTTGTTGTTTTCTTTGTGTAATTTTTTACTCGCATTTTAATATACGTTAACTACACACAGACACACACACACACTTTAGCTATGTTACAAATGAGATTTCAATTATTTGCTCTAACTTCATTTTACTGAGATTCAAAGTCACTGATGACATACATATGTGAACTACATTTCCAAGTCTACATACATCACCAGCACAACTTCAAATACTACTCAGCCCTCATCTATTGTGCACACAGGATTGTTCATGATATGTCTAGTATATTTCTTTTTTTTTCCCTTGTTGAAGTCATCATACATTATTTTCTATAATTTAGTAAGGATTTTTCAAGTTACTGCAGTTTTTAAACAGACATTACTTATTATTATAATCTGAGCAGTCAAAAATATCTTATGGACCACACACACATAAACCATAAGATAATATCCTGACCCTATTGAAGCCAGTGTGTTTTTTGGTTTTGTTTTTTTCTAACACTAAATTCAGTGAGACCAGGGCTTCTTCAGAGTTCTTGCTACGAAAAGCATGTAATCACAGATCCCAATTTTGAAAATAATTATGTAAGTGACTAGCTTTATTTATTTCCTTCTTTGTTTCACACACAGTATGTTAATCGAGCAAGATCTCAGTAAGTCCCCACTCTTGAAACAATACAGCAATAGCATAACAAGGTGTGGGTCAGCAGAGTCCTGGGTGCAACTTAGAGGGGAAACCAGAACGGTGGAATCCATGCTGTAGCAACAGCAGCTATACCATGCTGCTTCCAAAGCAGCAGCAGCCATGACAGGTGGGCCAAGCCACAGCAGCAGCATCTGGGGACTTTGAGCCCCTGGGGCAGGTAGACCCCGCCCTCCAGCCCCTGCCCCCATGCAAACATTCTGTGCTCAGCACCCACTCCCCTCCAGTGCTGATGACACTCCCTTCCTAGGGTTTTGCCTAGGGCACAAACCTTGATAGTTATGCTTCTGCAATATAGCACAAATTTATCTTTACACATATAAGTTCTATTAATGTTACTCACGTGGGTCAAGATACATAAATTTGCAGGATCAGGACTTCCTTTGATTTGTCAGACTGAAAACACAGGATATAAATCCAGAATGAAATTCTGGACTTAAAGTAATTGGCAACCTGCATTTTTAAATTTATTTACTTATTTTTCAATAGAAAGGAAAAGCAGACACAAGGATAAAAATGATCATTCCCCCTTCCCCACCCCCCAGTCAAGACATTCACTTCTCTTCCCTTTGAACACAACACAGCTTTTTTGTGGTTGGTAAACTATGGGACTGTGATCTAATATTTAGCTGTTAATGTTACAGAAAAGCTTGACAATGATTAAGTGTAGCCATGACCACATGGCTCAAACTCAGCTTAGTTAACCACATTTGGTCATTGTTTACTTAAGTTTGCAGCAACAAATACAGATGTGTGGATCTGAATCTACACCTGGTATTAATCAGCTGCTGCTGCTATTTCACAGCTGATTGTAAACAAGTTAAAATGCTGAAGTGGAAATACTCTCCCAGAATAACAAGAAATATTAAGTGGAATTGCATTAAAGAAGGAGACCCTCCCTAACAACACTCACTTCTCACATGTTCTAACAGTGAGAAGGGCTTTTATCACAGGAGAGAAGAGCCAGCTTACATTGAAAAAGGTCTGCATGTTTTGCAGTTAAGCAAAAATGTTATTTTATAGATTAGGAACAAATAAAATAAGAACTTCAAAAGGGACCAGAATTCAACCTCTTGGTATTTAAAAATAGTGCAGGTAACATTTATGATTGCTTGGGTTTTGGGGCACACACTTGTGGTCCCTTGCAGTAGAAGACAATGCTGCACTTCAGCGTCTTAGATTTTTTTTCTGGCAGGGAAGTCCAGAAAGTAGCCCTAGGCAATTGCTCTTCTCCTGTGGGGATTTGCTGTGTCATTATTTTCATCCAGTGTGTATAGGAGGTCATTAGAAATGTTAGCAGAAGACAAACAAGACAGCTGAGGTGGACTGTACAGGATTAATAGATGACTCTTCACTCTACCTGCTACCAGCAGCTAGCACAGACTGTTGGGGCTCACTTGATAAGTGGGATGACTTGCTGCAATCCCATTACACCTATATTCCAGGATCTTTACAGGCTGAAAAGAAGGTAACAGACTTGATATCCAAGTTGTTGGCTTGCAGTTGTAAAGCCCTCTGGGCACTTTCTACTTTAGAAATACTGTCTCATCCATATCATACTTCCATAGCTGAGACAAGTAGAAGCACTCATTCTGTTCTTTCCTTGTTGAGAGAGAGTGCCATGGCTACTAGGAGTGTTTTCTTCATGAAATGTCCTTTTCTGTAGAATAGTGTTCCTCTCTATTGTGACATAGCCAGAATTCATTGGATTTTTAGGCTGCAATGTATTAAAGTGGGCATTGGTGGAAAACTGGTACTTCTGGTGGTGTGACATGAGTGTTGAGTCTTGCTAGTCTGCTCACCAGTGATTACATGAAGAATAGTAGGATATTGGAGAAGAAATGCTTTTCCTTTAGATGATTTCTATTGTAACTCTTCTAGTTCTATGTTAAATGTATGTCTAGAATATCCTATAGCGTGAAGTTGTTTTTAAAACTGAAAGCAAAGTAAACAGATAAGCAATAACATGATGGGGGGAAGGGAAAGCAGAGGGGTGCGCAGGGCTGCACCCCGTGGCACTGACTATAAGAGAACACCAGAATCTAGGGCTGTGCGAGTCGGCAGTGATCCGATCTGGCCACTTCAAATGGCCATGATCCGATCCAGAGCTCTGGACCGGGTTTCCACCTCGATCCGGCCAAAGTGGCTCGGAAGCTTCAGCGCTGCCTCAGAGATCTGGCCATAGGGTATAATGGGGAAATCAATGGAAGATCTATAACTTTGTTGTTTTTTGTAAGATTTGGATGAAACTTGCAGGGATGGTAGCCTCTGCTAAGAGCATGAAACCTACCAAGCTTCAAGAAGATCAGTGCAGGGGTTTGGGGGAAACTGTACCCCAAATTCTTGAAAGCCAAACTCGTGTCACAGCTGTGTGTTACACCACAGGGGGTGAAAACTGCAGGGGTGGTAGCTCTTACTGTGGCTGCAAAGCCTGCCAAGTTTCAAGAAGACCAGTGCAGTGGTTGGGGGGGGGGAACTGCACCTCAAATGCTTGAAAGCAAAGCTCCTGTCACGTCTATGTGTTATAACACAGGGGGCTGAAAACTGCAGGGTGGTAGCTCTTGCCGAGGCCACAAAGTCTGCCAAGTTTCAAAGAGATGTGTGCAGGGGTTGTGGGGGAACTGCACCCCAAACTGCTGGCAGGCAAAACTCATGATACAAATGACTCTGTGTGTGTTAAGGCGCAGCGGGCTGAAAACTGCAGGGGTGGTAGGTCTTGCCAAGGCCACATAGCCTGCCAACTGTGTGTGTCCTAGAGCTGGCCTGAGTGAGTGCTGGGCCCTGCCAGGCCGCGAATCCTGCCTTCCAGCTGTATGTGTCTCACTGGGGGAGTTTGTCGTTTGGGGCCCTGCACCCCAAGCTGCTGACAGGCAAAACTCGTGATGTGGGTAGGTGACACTGTGTGTGTGTGTTAAGGTGCACCCTTCCTGGTGCAGGGGCCTCTGCATAACATGGCAGTGTGCCCCACTGAGGCCTCCTCCATCCCTACAGCCTCATGCCCGGTCCTCCGCTTTACATGAAAACAGGTACAATAACTTAGCTGACTCAATACAAGTAGCAGCAGCAGCAACATCAAAGGTACCCATACAGAACTGTCACAGAGCCTATTGTTTTATAAAGGAATTGACAGTAAGAAGTAAAGATGTTGTGTTGTGTTGGACATATGATGTTATTCATGGTGTGTGATGTCTTACCTTTTGTTTTTATGTCTATGTGTGTATTATGGAAAAAAAAGGAGTACATAAAAAATGTATCTTTGGAAGCTTTAGGGTTGAAAACCCCTTTGTCAGGCTGAGGAAATACCTGCAGTTGGTTCTGGAGGGAAGGAATAGTAAAGAAGCCAGAGGCTGGCCTGGCCCACAATGCAGGCAAGAAAGCCAGTCAGTGAAAATGGAAATGGAGGCATCAGGGGGTGAGGGACAGGCTGGGGTGGGGGGTAGGGGGGAAAGAGGAATGTAGCAGCACAGGTAAAGGTGCAGAGGTACCTGGGGTGTCAGATGTCCAGCCGGTCGTAGCGTGCCAGAACTCCACTGTGTAATAATAAGTCCAGGAGTTACTGTACCTACTACCTAGGAAGGTGATGAAGTGCAGTTCATAGGCCTAACTCTGAAAAGAGGTTTGTACATTCAAACAAGCACCTAACCTTGATGATGGTGTTCAATGCCGATAAATGCAAGGTTCTCCACCTTGGGAAGAAAAACCCGCAGCATCCTTATAGGCTCGGCAGTGCTATGTTGGCTAGCACTATGGAAGAAAGAGACTTGGGGGTCATCATTGACCACAAGATGAACATGAGCCTGCAGTGCGATGCTGCCGCTAGTAAAGCGACCAAAACGCTGGCTTGCATCCATAGATGCTTCTCAAGCAAATCCCGGGATGTCGTTTTCCCCTTGTACTCGGCCTTAGTGAGGCCGCAGCTGGAGTACTGCATCCAGTTTTGGGCTCCACAATTCAAAAAGGATGTGGAGAAGCTTGAGAG
>NW_005841943.1:3043936-3061560 GCF_000455745.1 Alligator sinensis | reverse complement strand
AGGCCCTTAACCATATGAGTGGCCCTTCTCTGGACCCTCTCCAGGTTATCCGCATCCTTCTTGAAGTGTGGCACCCAGAATTGCACGCACTACTCCAACTGCGGTCTGACCAGCGCCCGATAGAGGGGAAGTATCACCTCCTTGGACCTATTTGTCATGCATCTGCTGATGCACGATAAAGTGCCATTGGCTTTTTTGATGGCTTCGTCACACTGCCGACTCATGTTCATCTTGGAGTCCTCTAGGACTCCAAGATCCCTTTCCACTTCCCTGCCACCCAGCAGGTCATTCCCTAGGCTGCAGGTGGACCTTGGGAAACCCTAGCAGCAGGAGGTTCACCTTTAAGAACACCAGCTTCTCCACCAACATAGGATCTAAGGAGGTGCAGTGGGGTGTCGCAACATCCCCAGCAATGCTGAACACCCTCTCGCTTGGAACACTAGCTGGTGGACAGGACAGGTGTTACTGGGCAACCATGGCCAGATCCTGCCACATCTAGCTGCAGCTTGCCCAGTAGGCCAAGGGTTCATATTCTAGTGGCCCCACATCTTCAGCGAGATAGGTAGCCACCAAAGCCTTGGTGCTACCTGCCCAAGGCTGGGGTCTGGTGTATTTGGACCCCAGCATTCAAGCCATGCCCATGGCCCACTGTAACAGGTTGCCGTCCCCAGCGCCATTTTCCGGATCATCCATGCCTTACGTGGGGCGCCCTTGGAGTCTGCTTGGAACTCTGCTGTCCTGCCCTAATCTCTCCTGCCATGTCTTGATGGAAATTAGTATGCGAGCGGGAGACTGCTGATTATATTGGGTATGTTGGGGTCTCTCCTAGGATGGCCTGACCCCTTTTCCTCTAGCTAGGCCTCCCCATCCAAACCCACCAAACAGGGTTTGACTCTCAGGCTCTCTCTCTTTCTTCCAGTGCCTGGAGGCTCTTGGACCCCTTTTCTGTCCCCTTCTGAAGCACAGCACCCCCTGGCCCAGAGGCACAGGTGCTGGCCCCACAGCCAGAGGGTCACAAGTTCAAAACCCAGGTGTGACCCCACCCATCCAAATAATAGAAAAAATATGTACTTGTACCACCCCCCCAGGTGCTCCAGGCCTCCCTGGACTTTAAGATTGTCCCAAAATTGTGCCCTTACTGGCACTCAGGCTCTCCACAGCCCTGTCTCTCTCTGTGCCTCACTGGTGCTGGGGTTGTTCCCCCAAAAGCTGCACCCTCACTGGTGCTAGAGCTCCCACTCTGAAGTGGGTCCACAAAGAGGCCTCCTCTGTCCTCTAATAGCCTCACGCAATCCTCTGGTCTTATTCAATAACCAAAAGAAAACAAATAAACAGTCCTGTCTGTGTGCAATATCTGCCACCCAAAAATGTGAGTATGGAAAGCGGTATGTCAGCTTACATTTTCAGGGTTCGTGCTTCAGCTCCTCAACATCAGCTCCAGTCCTTGCTGCAGTGTGGCTGTCATCTCTCCAGGGCTATCTATCGTTCCCCTCTTCCTGTCCTTGGACTTCCCACCAAGCCTCTCCCTTAAACTGGAGGAGATCAGTGCAGGGGGGTTCTGGGGCCCTGCACCCCTAGCTGCTGACAGGCAAAACTCGTACCAAGACTGTCTCTGTCTTGGGGCAGTTGATTGTCTGCATTGATTCTTTCCTTTCCTTAGCCTGGTTTTCTACGTGCTAATTGATGCTCGTTAAGTCGTTATGTAGTACCTAGGTCCTGTGTATTGAGTCCCTGGTCCCTGAGTGAATCATGATTTATTGACTGGTAACTGTTAACACAGTAGCTTAGCAGCCAGGCCTGCAGCAGTATCTCCCCTCCCTGCCCCAAGACAGACATAGTCCCACAAGCACCCATGGCATGAGTTTGCTTGTTTGCAACTTGAGGTGCAGTTCCTCCCAAACCCCTCCACTGATCTTCTTGAAACTTGGTAGGCTTTGTGGTCTCAGTAAGAGCTACCGTCCCTGCAGTTTTGACCCCCCTGTGGTGTAATACACAGATGTGACATGAGTTTTGCTTTCAAGAATGTGGGGTGCTGTTCCCCCCAAACCCCTGCACCTATCTCCTTGAAACTTAGCAACCTTTGTGGCCTCAGTAAGAGCTATCAGCCCTGCAGTTTTTACCATGTTATGTTGTAATGTCTAGATGTGACTTGAGTTTTGCTTTCTAGAATTTGGGGTGCTGTTCCCCCTCAAACTCCTGCACTGATCTTCTTGAACCATGGCACACTTCATCCTCTCTGCAGAGTCTACCATCCCTGAAAATATCATCCAAATTGGACAAAAAAGAACAAAGATATAGATATTTTATTGTTTTCCCATTATACCCTATGGCTGGATCTCCGAGGCGGCTCCAAAGCACTTTGGAAGCTCCCAACTGCTTCGGGAAGCCAAATGAGGCCAGCGCTTCAACCTGGATGTGCTGCTTCAGACCCCAAAGCGTCCAAAGCTTCTCCAGATCTTAATCTTTGTCTGAAGCTTTGCACAGCCCTATCCAGCACCTCGGCTTGCAGTAGAGTCCACCGACGGCCTGACTGATTGCACCAGTGCCCCATGAGGGAGAGGTAGGCATGATCACCACCCTGGCTGCTCCAGATGTCGGAGGTGAAGTGCAAGGCTACCTGTGGCCCTGCCTTGTGCAGCTCCTCCCTCAAGTACTCCCTGCATGCCTGATACAGGGAGGGCACCACCGCCCTGCTAAAGATGGTGCATGTGGGCACTTTGTAAAATGAGGCCAGAAGTGCTATGAACTGCCTGAACCCTGGTAGCTCAACTAGGGAGAAGGGCTGGCTATCCAGACCAAGCATCTCCCCAATGCTCTGGATGATCTCACGCGCCTTGGGAATACGCCCCCACTTTCTGTCCACCTTTCCCCACTGGTCCAGAGTGGCCTGCCGCTGCTTTGGGGGTAAGGGGGTTTTGGGGCGAGTGGGGGACTTCCCTTTCGGCACACTTGCACTGGTGCCAGGCTGAGCAGCAGGAAGAAGTGCAAAGGGGTGGTGCCTCCTCCAATGCAGCAGCATGGCTGTGGCAAGTGTCTCACATCCTTGCCACGGCTCATGTGCCTTCGGCAGTGCTGGCAGATGGCAAACCTGGGATTATCTGCCACCTCAAAATAATCCCACACTATACTACTCCCCCGGTTCTGGGTTGAGGGCGAGGATTGTGCCTTTTCCCCCTTCTCAGCAGGCTGAGGCTGAACAGCAGGAGGAGCTGCCTCAGCTGAGCCACTTGCCTCCACAACCTCAGCCTCCTCCAAGGTGCTGCTTTCCGGAGGAGATCTGGGTCTAGGGGAAACATGAGGGGTCTGGAGCACTAACTCTGATTCCCCCTCAATTCCCAGAATTTTGGAGCACTAACTCTGATTCCCCCTCAGTCCCCAGAATTGCCTGAGCCAGCACACTCAGCATCCCTGGTTCCAGCTCCAACTCCTCCTCTGGCAGTGGGAGGCTCACGCTGAGAGCTGAAATTGGGTTGGAGGAGGCAGTGATTCCATTGCTGGTACCCACTTCTAGACTGAGAGGAGGTGGTGCAGGTGCAGGGACGTTAGGTGCAGACACTGCTCCCACCACCTGGCTTCCACTGGCAGCACTGATGTCACGGCTGCTCGGGAATAGAATGCGTCTGTGTTTGTGATAGGGGGAGCTTCCAGCTCTACCTCTCTCCTTACCCTCTCTCCCCTGCCAGAAGACCTGGCACCTGTCTTTCCAGTACGCTTCATATTGATCTTTCCTGTGCTGCAAAAGGTCTCTGTGTGTGTGTGAATCCTTTTGTATATCTGTCTGTCTTGTTCTCCTGTGAATATCTGTGTCTATCTTGTGCTGTGAATGAAATTATTTGTGTGTCTTCTTTCTGGCTCTCATGATATTGTCTATCTTGTGGTGTGAATGAAATTATTTGCATGTGTTCCTGTGTCTCAATATATTATCTCTGTCTTGCTCTTCTGTAAATATCTGTCTGTCTTCTTCCACTGTGATTTTTTTTCTATACTCTGAGTCTCTGCGTATGTACATGTGTGTGTGCATGTGTGCAAGCAAGCAATCCTTGCCTCCCTGCACAGTGATAGATAACACTGGCTGGGAAAACAGAACTGTCTTTTTGCAAAGTTTCCAAAACAAGTTCCCAAAAAAATAATTCAAAGAAATAAATTGAATTGTATTACTACTAATAATTGAATTGAATTGAATAGCTAAGCTAAACTAAGCTAAATTAAGCTAAATCCTAACCACTCCTTTATAACACGAAAAAGCAGCAGGCAGGTCTCAGTCACAGCGTTCCTCTCTCACACAGCTGCTGACAGGGAACGAGCTGCAAAAGGCGCAGAAGGGCTGGAAACAGCTTTTATACTTTTTTTAGTCCCACCCGACAGACGCTACCATTGGAAAGGTAGCCAGAGAGAAATCCTTCTCACTGGCTACCTACAGAAGTCAGTCATCCCACCCCCCTCCCTCCCCTGCTCCCACTCCCTCTTCTAATTCCCTCAAAATGGCCAAAGCGGCTCCAAAGCATCCGAAGCAGGTCCAAAGCACTTCGGATGCCCCCGACCCTCTCTGGACACCATTTCTGGTATCCTGCTTCGACCTGGAAGCATCCGAAGCAGGTCCGGATCCGAAGCAGGATCCGAAGACTCGCACAGCCCTACCAGAATCCCTCAGGGCCTCTGCCATAGTAGAGGTAGCCCTGCACTGTCTAGCCATAGGAGCAGGGCACTGCAACCTTGCACCCAGCAGTGTATCTGGGGGTTGTGTGAGGTGAGCGCAAGGGTGATTCTCTCCACCCAGGGGGCCTTTGCCATGGCAAGCACATCCCTGTACCCAGTAGCATATTTGGGGTTGGGGGAGTGAATGGGGCACCAGGCATGACTCTCAGGGTATCTGCTTCATTGGACTACTGCTGCTGGAGCTAGTGCTACTACAGTGTCCTCAGTGTGTAGAGACCCCAGACAGGTCAGCCAACCCTCCCTCCCCCCCTGCCATGACCCTGGGCACTGAATGAGCTCACTTTGCCTCTGCAGATAATTAAAATGTCTTGAAAACTGGTATTGTTAGAATATTTCTGCCAAAACTATAACCAAAATTTATTGGTAGCCCATAATAAAACCTGTTCAATTTTTAGCATGGTGAGGGGTCGGAGGAATTGTTTGTTTCTTGAGAATACAACACTCTTTGAAGAAACCAGAATCACAACCTTCTGTTCAGGTTTAGTATGTATAATGGTGATGCAACTTTGTGCACCAATTTCCACCAATGTAGTCCAGCCAGGAACCAGAGAGTTCACTTTTAGGCCTGAGAAAATAATGTCTAACCTATGGGCCTTATTTTTAAAGACCTTTATGTGCCTTAAGGTGCATGTAGATGCTGAGTGGATTTTTCAAAGGTGCTGTATCCCTGGCTCTTTAGATGCCTATCTACCTTTAAAATCTGGTCCTCTTTGCCTCTTTTTGCTACCCTACTTAGGCAAAACAGTCATTTATCAATGGGCAATTGTTTGATTAAGGCCTGCAGCATTCACCTCCCTCAGATTTGCCAGATGCTCAATAATTATCAATTTTTATGATAAATTCAACCCTTGTATAATAAATGTAAGATAAATAATTGCAAAAGTAGTCAAAATGTGCAATAATTCAGGAAGATCCAAAGAATGAGTGTGCCTGAAAAAAATGTTCACATTTGATTAATTTTCCATCTTCAGGCAGCCTTATCTTTGTTGTCCATCATGTGTGGACTCCCTCAGACATGTCACACTATTGTACTTCTAAATGCACCTGTGGCAGCAGAGGATAACAATTCAGAAGTGGAATATGACTGAGACGCTTGGTTTCTAAGAGGTGACTAAGAGTAATGTGCTTGCATGGTAAGGATGAAAATTGTAAATTTTCATATTCTTAAATTTTCAGAGGAACTATTTAGTTGGTTTAATAAAAGATATCACATTTACCCAAAAAACCTTGTCTGCCTATGTCCTTCTTAGACCAACATGGCTATCATCAACACCCCCAAAACATGGAAGTTTATACTAAGTAACATTAAATACAATATTGAAGCTCTAATGTAATATTTCCATTTTTCAAATCTGGTAAAAATGTTTTACACACACATTTACCTCTTGCTTTCTATGATAAGACTGTGGACAAATATGCCAGTTAGTGCTATCTGTAGTAGGTTTGTAACATGTAGCTTTTCTCCTCCTATAGGAAAACAGAATAAAAAACAAAGGAAACAATAAATCTTGGGTTCTGTGTTTATCTTTCAAACTTTGAATAAAAAAAACTAGATATCCAAACAACATTGTCAGAAGTTACACTTATCATACTGTACTTTCAAAAAACCATGCAGTGGAGTATATGCCAACGTAAGTAAACTGTTGTAGGAAGAGTATACTTCTCGAAACCTTGCCTGGGCTCCTGAGGTAGAAAAGGTGGAAATCTCTGTGTTCATTTCTGTGTGCTAGAAATAAAGCTCTTTGATACTATAGTATTACTTTAACACAGAAGATAGATCATTTAAAGTTAGTGAAAGTTCCCTACTCTTCTTTCTCTTTAAGCTACAGGCGTTCATTTGCAATGCTCAGAAATTCTGGAATATTTGCAGTGCCACAGGATCTGGTATAGAGGCATTTGAGTGCCAGCCGCAGAGCATGGCAGGAGCCTGCACTGCTTGCACTTCATATCCAGGGGGCTGCTGAGCTGTGCAGAGATCCCAGCATGCTTTGTGAGGGCCCCCCATCTGCAGAGGTTCCCAACGACAGCCCCGCACAAAGAAAAGTGTCAATTGGCAGACTGTCTAGCAAAACACACCTACCAGAGACTCCTTCCCCACTACCTCACACTGAGCATGCAGAGCCACAGCCAACCTGTTCACAATTTCTGCTGCCAAAACGGTTCATTAATTTCATTTTCAGACCATGATGGATCCCTACTACCCAGGTACCCTACGGGTCCCAATACAGGTGATTCTTTTCTTACTTGGTTTTGGAAAGTTCTGAGGATACAATAGAAAATAACCTTAGTCATGAGTTAAGGGAATTAGTTTCTGATCAGTGACCTTAGTTTCTGGAGTACCTTCAGTTTCTGCAGTATAGCTGCTATCACACTTTGCTTTCCAAAGATCCCTGTTTCAAACTTGAAGAAACAGCCCCCTGCTTGGTGCCCTTCCTCCAGCCTGATTCGTAGGTAATGTCAGAGATTCTGACATGACAGGAACAGGTATTTTGGGTATAGAAAGAAGGCCTGGCAGATGGATTACTTCCCTGTTCCTTGGGCAGGAAAGACTTTATATCTTGTCTGCAAAGATGAGACTGAGCAGTACAAACAGTGACCCTGGCTCTGGCTCCCTGGGACAGTAAAGTTCAGAGTGCCAGACAGACTCCCTGGAGCTGTGAGATGGTTGGGAAGAATGAGGACCACAGCCTCCTGGGATGCTGGTGGATGGAGGCGCACCTTTGTATAACTGGAGGCATTACATTACAGGCATTACACATGTTGCTGGAATTCATTACACTATCAAGAAGTTGTTGTAAAAAGGTAATATTTATTCATAGAATTACCATGGGTTTTTTCCATGAAAAGTTTCTTGGACACTTGCTTTTAGAAAAACTCAAAGGGCATATTTCTTGCTAGAAATGTAATGATTGTCCATGGCCTCAAAATATACAGGCTGGACTCTGGACAACCTTACCAAAAGACAGTGGGGATTTACCACAAACAAGCTGTTTTATGGTAACTTCTTATGTGCATACACTTACCCTAGGGTTAGTGGAAACTAAAAGATGGTAAGCTGCCTCTCTTTCAGCAAGGGCTCATATATCACAATTTGGCATTCAGGAAAAAGGCATACAGCCAGCCAGTTACCACAGAATAGCTGATGGGGAAGGTAAACCTCCTTTTCCTTATACTGTAGGGTTAATTGTTTTATTGGGTGTATTCGTACTGCAGACACTGCTATGATTGTGATATAGTGCAGATTTATCTCCACTATAACTTGAAACTAGCTAGCTTAGATATGGTAGTAGCTTAGGCACAGTAGCAGGGAACTCAGCACAAACTAGTCTACCAGCCCACAAGCTGGATAAATATTTCGGCTGTTAACCATAGTGAACTCCATTCTACCACAGCTGCACTGCTATTTTAAAGCTATCTGGAACACATCAGGGTAGACATAGCTTTAATTTAAAGGCTACCTAAGCTCCACTAGCTTTGAGTCCAGGTGGTTACCTTCCTTTTCCTCCTCCCCCCACCCCCAACTATTTACATTTTGTATTTTTGGCTTTGTGCCTCATATTGGTGTGTGAGGCTTTAAAATGTGGATTGGGGATTTCTTGGGGAAATGCTCACCTGCAGATGCAGAGGCGAACGCAGGCTTGATGGCTCAGGAGATCTATTCCAGTCCTGTGTATCTACCTGAAGATTGCCTGATTAAGTCAATTCTTATCAGAGAATGTAGACCAAATATTCATGCATCTCTAAAGCTCTTCAGCTCACCACAGAGATCAGGTAGTTGATAGCTTTTCTTCACTTTATAAATCCTCCCTTGAGCTTTTGTCTCAAAGTTCTGAAGCAATCATTACATTCATTAGATTCACATTCTTTCCAGGTACCATTCGGGGTACCCAATATCTGCTACGCTTTCTGTAATATCCTTTCCAAATGAGCATGTTACATTATTTATTTTAATTGAGAAAAAGCACTCTGCACCACCACTAACACTACATCCATTCTCATCGCCTTGTCCATCTTTTCCCAGGAGTAATGTTGCTTCCATGAATTTGACAATGAATGCACTAACACAAAAGTAATGGTATGGTACCAAGGAAACAAAATGTCACATCCATTGCATGGCTGACCCAAATTGATTCCTTGTCCCCTTAAATTAATACCTCCAGTGATAGTTCACACTAGTCCTTCCCCTCACAATTCCTGATCTTTGCAATTTTCATCTCACCATCTTCAGTTTTCTACTGGTATATATGTATCTTTAAAAGGTAAAACTAGCATACGTGTGTGTTAGCTTCTTCCAATCTTGTCTGAATTAGGCTGACTTTTCCAGGCAAAGGGATGCGTAGAACTCGGTAGCAACTTCTACTGAAGTACTTTCAGGTAACAGGGCACTACGAATACTGATTAGTCTAATACAGAGCCCTTTGCATATAGTGAGACAACCTAGTGATGGCGCTTCCTCTCTCAAATTTTATTCTCTCAAATATACATTGTTCTTGGCATAAGACACAAAAAAGTGATACACATCTGTGACTTTGGAGTTACAGGGACAGGTAGAGTTCACCACCACTATGATGGCTACTCCTGGTTCTGTGACTTTTACTTTGGAAGATATACATGTGGTAGACACATGGCTACTTGTCTTCCCACAAACCTCTCCTGAGGAACTATTGCATATCACTTATCCAGCATCAGGGGTGAGATATCTTCTGTGCTGGACTTGGACTTCATTTTAAACTGTTGTAAGGACATCATGTTCTAAATTAAGCAAGTTTTGATTTTAAATGTCCCTTTCTTGGCAGACCATACCTCCCTATCCACCTTATGGAGTTCTGCTGATGCCAACATTGATGTAGTTGAGTGCCAGAGGAAATCTCTCTTTGAGGTCCAGTGAAATAATATTTGTGCAGTACCGCAGAGATAAGCCCTCATTTCTGCTGCTTATCTCAGATAAATTTTACCCTAAGTGTGTATCCAGCTGAATTCACAGATAAGTAGTAGCGAAATATTAGTTGGGAATTTAAAGCCTTGAAACATCCAAACAGATTTGGATACTGTTTGCTTGCTCAAAGCACTTGTGACCAACTGTAATCAATTGATGCTAGTGTTCTATTGATAATGTTATTGTTTGCATTGAAGTTTACAAACCTTAATCAGATTAATCATTTCCCAATAACCTACAAAGGCTCTGAGACAGCATTTGAGATGCTGAAAGCTTGTCATCAGTGAACCCTATAGCCCCTGGTCTGTGCTTTCATGTGTTTTCTATATAGCTGTAACATTTATCTAAATATTCACAGACTTTATTGCACTGGATAAAAAGATTTGAAAAAGAACTAGATGGTTTGGGGCATGGTATTAAGAGTTAATCGTTTCCACATTGATCATGATTTAAAAGGGAAGACAGAAATTATAGCATAACATCCAGCTTAGTGATGGAGAAAATAGGATAGAAAAGACAGCAGAAGACACATGAGATTATGCTGGTTGCTGTGCTAAAATGGTCCTGAATATAATGGAAAAATTATTGTGCCTATGCATTTTCATACAGTATAGAACTTTTCAACTGTCATTCTTTTGTTAAAAAGCAAACACATTAATAATAACTTTATGGCTTTTGAATGTTTTACATATGACCTCCCCCTCTTTATCTGTTAACATATACTCGGAATAGAAATTATGTTTGCCATAGCTCTGAACTTTTTCGTAATGCTTAATGTTTATCCAAAGTATTCAGCTTTATCAGAGGGTCAGTTTCTTAGCTAAGGTCAGTAAATGCAATGCATTTTTAAATGCAAGTAGCCTGATCTTCTCACTAAAGAGTTTCAGTGCATCATTTTGCAATCACATATCTCAGAAATAATTTATGCAGTCAATTAAAGAGCATTATCAAGGGATGATTTGACAACTGTTGCCATGCCAACCAATGAAGCAGAAAGATCCTCAGTGTTTAAAGGCTGCACCTGGTGATAGATATAGCAGATTTTGAGGACTCAGACAGAATCACAGATGTCCAAAGGTGTGGAGGGAACATGATTTAAAGCTTGATGTTATGCCATTTTTACTGGCGAAAGGGTGTTGATGGCATGTTGTTCACTTTCTCATTAAAATTCTGTCATTTTTCACAAAGTGTTCTGCATTCAGGGCTGAAAACTGAAGTGAGAAGGCACTTTACAGACTGATAAAATCTGATAGCAAAATGGATGATGTTCATTTGCAGGCTGAATTAATTAAAAAAAAAAAGTTTGTGTCAGTGCATTTATGAAAAGCCCGTTAATCAAACACAACTTTACCAGCCTTAATGGACACATCTTAAACACTCTTGCATTAATATTTAAAATTCTGGTTAGCAAATGGCTTCCGGTGCATTGAGCTAAAAAGTAATTAGAATGGATCATTAAAGAAGAAAACAATAGAAGCTGAAAGTATACTTTCCATTGGCTAACAACAGTCTTCAGTTAATGGCTGCAGTTTCAACATTTGCACTTACATTACACCTTTACCTATAGGATCTTCTTAGTGAAAAATATTTTAATAACAATATGTTTCTGCCTCTCTCCTCCCCTTATACACTTTGACTCCCCAATCCAAGTGACCAGTACCTATCCACAGCTGAAAGCAGCCTTTGCCACAAATGCAGAGCAGGGCTCTAACTCATACCTATGCAGCCATAGCAAGCTGACATCATCACACAGCCACCACTCTCCATATTAATTTATGTAGCAGAAAAAAATAATTCCCTGCTGTATAAGGAAATTATTGGGTGAAATTGCCCTGGGTTATGCAAAAGGTCAGACCAGGCTTTTATGCTCCATTATGATGTAAAAGTCTATGAATCTGTGAATTCAAAATAATAGTTTTGGTCTACAATTTTTTAAGTTATTTGAGACAAAGGAAAGTTTATCAGCATACGTTTGTACAGATCCTAACCTCTCTTGAATCTGTAGGTGTTGTGACACAACAACATTTAAATTAACATGTATACAGATAAATTATTACTAATTTATCATAAGCATACAACATTATGTAATTCTGAAGCCTTAAAAAGAAATACAGCCTTACCTAGAATTTTTGAGCTAGCTTTATGACTCTTTATAAAGTGCTCCTTAACAACCCTAATATAAGTTTTTAGTAACTCAGTTTAGCCTGTCTCTGGCTAGTACTGTTGCAAAATTTACTGAAGTATGTCCTAAAATATATTAAAGTCAATTGTTTTGATCAAAAGAACCACAGGCCTCATAATATCTTTATCTGTTTCTACTTCTAAGTATATATAATTCATGAAGTTTAGGAGTCTTCCTGTCTTCCTCCTCTGCCTGGCTTTTCAGTGGACAGTGAACACTTTTAGTAGAGGAGAAGAGACTGACTTTCAAAATCGGAGCCAACCACTGCAGTCCTTAATAATGCAAGTTTCCTTTGAAAGTTAAATCGCTAGAGCGTGGTGCCACAAGTGACATGGACAGCTTTTGTGTGTGACTTGTGGCAGATCAGGGAGGGAGTAGGGAGCACAATGTCAGAGAGCAGAAAGTAAAGTATCAGATTAGGCAGAGAACACAAGGCAGGGAGTAAAAAGCAGAGCAAGTAGAAAGAAAATCAGTAAAAGCATGGTACCTTCAAACAAGCAGACTAACTTCACTTGTGTGGATTTATCCCCTCCACCAATGGTTTTCAAACTGTGTTTCATGGAACCCTAGAGTTCTGCAATAGATTATAAGGGCTTCTGCAAAGAGATTAGTGGTAACAGAGGAGTGGGCTAAGACGTAATGCACTGCCATTGCCAAGCCAAGTCACCTGGCCCTGCATCAGCTCATATGGCCTACAGAGCCAGGAGCAGGGGTTCCAGGGCAGAGGAAATTATATTAACTAGGGCTGTGCAAAGCTGTGGTTGCTGATTCAATTCGGCAGAGATTTGGCCCAATTCGGTGGCTGAATCTCTGAATTGAATCAGGAGACCCTTTAATCTGAATCAAATCAGATCGAATTGATTCGAAGAGATTTGGAAAGATTCAAAGATTCAGACATGGACACAGCTTTAAATGTTTTTTCAACATACCTCTAGGCAGCAGGCGGCTTGTGAATGTAGCAACGCTCCTGCGCTCCTGCGCTCCTGTGAGCATCCCACAGGAGCGCAGGAGGGTCCCCAGCACACTTGGGAGCAGACCCGGAAGTGGACCAGAAGCACTCCTGGTCTACTTCCAGGTCTGCCGGGGAGTGCACTGCCCCCTGTCCCCACAGACCTTCAGCTCAGCAACTGGTGCCTCCTGGGTCTGGGGGGTACCTGGGGTCCTCCCAGAGCTGGTCACAGGGGGGGGGGGGCGCGGGGGAGCCCCCTGGCATGCTCCCTGGCAGACCCAGAAGTGGACCAGAAGTACTTCCCGCCAAGCATGCGGGGGACCCCCCCATTCTCCTGTGGGACACTCTATCTGCCCAAGCATCACAGCATTAATGAGCCACACCTGATACCTTGAGGTATGTAGAAAAAACATTTGAAGCTGTGTATATGACCGAATCACTGATTCTCTGAATCAGCATCGAATCTTCAGATTTGGATTTGGCCGAATTGAATCGGGGACATTGATCCAAATCAACAAATCAAATCACTGCCCCTGATTTGGGCTGAATCTGAATTGAATAGGGCCCGTTTCACGCATCCCTAATATTAACAGGTTCTGTGGCTTCAGGAAGTTTGAAAACCATTGTAGTATGCTATTTATATATATATATATATATATATATATAGTTCATCAGATAAATTTGCATGTGCCTGCAAAGAATCATTTTCCTCACTCCAGTATTAAAAATAAGGGGTCATAAGAAGGACAGCTCTGTACTTCCTCAATATCATGCCAAGAAGTGTTGTAGTACAGTACACTCCACCCACACTGATTCTTGAACCAGAAGTAACATGTGGCCGTGGGCTTATGTCAATAAACTCTTCCAAGTGCGTCACTGTAGTACTCCCTGGCCTAGTACTGATGATGCGTAGACATGCCCTAAGACTCAGCCATGTTTGAAGAAGTACAGTGGTGCCCAAAAAGACATTCCTAAGGCCACACCCAAATATAATAAAATCATGTCTGTAAATCAGTCAGTAAGAGATCAGTTCTACCAGGCTAACATACAATCAAGAATCCTAGAAAAATAGAGATGGAGAAAGCTTATTAATGTAGGTACATGCAGGCTGATCTAGAAGGGATCTGCTGGGGTCACTGAATCCAGCTATTTACTATTTCAGGCAACCTTGTCATATTATTTCTTTTATAACATTATGAAGCTCCTTTTTAATGCTACTTAGATTGTTTGACCCTGTTACTCCAGTTCAAAAGCCATTTCAGAACCTCACCTTTGGATAGTTAGAAATCTTTTTCTAATTTTCATCTTGGATGTGCTTATTAGATGATTTCTCTTTTATCTAGATCATCACAGGCCATCCCCTTACTGGAGCCCACTTGTTCCTGGCTTTATTTTGTAATCAATGTAATCCCAAGAACTCACTATGAAAATATATGTATTCCATGTCAGCTCTTCTCTAGCATCTCACATGGCTCTGGAAAACAAAGAAAGGCCAGGACTGAATGACCCACATATCCACAGAGTTTCTTTTAACTCCAATATATGCAATTCAATGATTCTTTTGCACATACGTGCAAAGCTGCTTAGCAAGTGAAAAAAAGACTGTCAAGAAACAAGTGCTATGTTTGCTTATCATGCTGAAAGTAGAAGGAATTATGATGCTGGTGCCTCGCTCATCTTATCCAAGCCTTTCTCATGTCATAGTAATGTCTTGACTCTTCCTTTTCTTCCCACAGCTAAATTCACCAGCTGCTCAGAATAGATGAAAAAAATGCTAGGCTATCTAGAGAGCATTTGAAACGGCATCTACAAATAAATAATAGGTCCAAAAAGGCACTCACTCTGGGTCCAGTTCTTATCCCCCAGTTGGAGGTAAACCAAAAAATGCAGGTGAGAGTGGGTATGCAGTGGGGAAGACAGCTGCTCTGAATGTGCCTGTGTAGAAGACAGTAGACACTTGACTGATGCATTTCCATGAATTGGGATTAGAGTCTCCTCTGACATGTAGCACCTATACACTGGTGTTAGTTCATTAACTTCAGCAGAGTTACCTTTGTTTTGTATCATAGGAAGCCCTAGGACTCAGGGAATGTAAAAAGGGCATGTGCTAATGCTTGGATATGCAGCTGTCAGAAGACAAATAACCGAACAGCCTCATACACAGATCAGTCCTTTTTCTCATAGCAACACATGTGAGGGACAGGGACAGAGCTTCTTTAGCAGTTTCCCATCCCTAATGCCTCACTCTCCTCTTCCAGACTCTAGTCACAACCCTTTTCCAGTGCTGTTCCCTCCCCATTTAAAATCTTCCGTGGGGTTGTTAGGTAACAGGTCCTCTATTTTCTTCTCTCCAGGCTTTGGCAAGGTAGGATTTGCAGCTATGGACTTTGCTCTCTAGGCTTGGTTTAGTTTGCCTCAGTGAATCACCTTCCTTCCAGGCCCCGGTAAGCACTAGACTTGCTCTCCTTGGTTACTTTCTACATCTCTTGCCTAAATTGTGCTGCACTGGGGTGCTGGGGAATGGAGGCAGGATGGTATCTTGCAAAGTAACCAGTCAAAGCAGGCTAAAAGTGTGAAAGGCTCCACTGCTGGGAGAATAGCCCCATATATCACTTGATCTATGGCACCTTGGAAACTGAAAACAAAGAGGACCCCTATTCCCAGGAGCTTCCAAATGTAGGGCCAGATTTCACCATACAGGTTCATAACCATAAGGAGGAGGTTTGTAGCCAAGGCCACAGTCAGAATAAGTACCGGGAATGTGGCCCTGAGAAAGAACTGAGAGAGTGATCTTGGGGGCTTAGTGCCCCCATGTGGAATCAAGAACCCCATGTTAATTACTTGGTCTTCTTATGCAGTGTGTAAGGAGAGTTAGGCATCATAAATGAAATCCAAACAGGTAGTGTGCCAATGAAGGATCTATTTAATATCCTGAATGGTATTCTGTTGGCCTCTGGGGCTCAGGTGCTTCACTCAGAACTGTGGAGCTGCCTCCATTCATTTGGGATCTGCCACCTGGCAGCATCTCTGGAAGACCACTGCCTACAGCCCTTCTTTCAAAGTACTGAGCAAGGCTTAGACTTTTCTTTTAAAATATTTTTTTAAAGCCTCTGCTCCCAGTACTTTCTGTATTTTCTATTCTGTTCTCAGCGGCTGAAATAAAGAAACAATCCTAAAAAGCCCAGAACCCACACTCCCAAGTAAGTATCCTAACTAGTAGGGGTGTGCGAAATGGGCCGTATTCAATTTGGATTGAGATTCAGCCTGAATTGGAGACAGTGATTTGATTAATTGATTTGGATCACTGTCCCAATTCAATTTAGCAGATCCAAATCTGAAGATTCTATGCTGATTCGGAGAATCAGTGATTCGGCCATAGACATAGCTTTAAATGTTTTTTCTACATACCTTGAGGTACCAGGCACAGCTTGTGAACACTATGATGCTGGGGCGGATAGAGCATATCACAGGACCATGGTGGGAGGGCCCTGCGTGCTCAGCCGCGAACCCAATTTGGACATTCATCTACCTAGTTTTCAGATTCCAGTTCATTTTACATGAGCTAGGCATAAGGCTGCTTGCAGATGTTTTTAAAAAAAAAGTCTTACCAAAAGAAGCAGCACATTACTTAGACCCAGTTCCACAGCATCTGTATAGATTGGGCACTTCAGCGGGGCTTTTTGGCACTTTTTGGTGCTAATTTAGCTATTAGATAAAAGCACAAAAAAGCCACACTAAAGCACTTGATCTTTACAGATATTGGGCAAGCCAAGTCCAACTAATGTGCTGACTCATCTGGGCATGTGCAAGGCTCAGCACAGGGGGACGCTGAGTTTGAAGTGAAGTGCTGTTTTTTGGGTGGGGTTTTAGCATCTGCAAGCAGCTGAGACTAGGCAGCTCTAGATGTTGCTGAAAGATGAACTCCCAATGCTTTGGTAAATTAAGGTAAAAAAAGGTAGACACCAGTGGAGTTTTGGTGCCCCCTGCACTAGATAGAAGCTGAGCAAGAGTGTCTTGAATTGCAGTATGGACATATGCACTTCAGGTACTTTTACATGTTTCATAGTTTCATAGTTGGTAGGGTTGGAAGGGACCTTGACAGATCATCAAGTCTGACCCCCTGCCATGGCAGGAAAGAGCACTGGGGTCAAACGACCCCAGCAAGGTGTTCATCTAACCCCAGCAAGGTGTTCATCATGTGCTTCGGCGGCGGGGGAAGAGGGAGAGGGGGCATAGCACTTTAATTAGAGAGGCTCCGAGAGCCGCTCTAATTAAAATGACACAGCGTCTCATGCATCAGTGTTCCCGTGCTTCAAGATGGTGGTGGGGGCACATAAACTAAAGCTTTAATTAAAGCGTCCCCACCACTATTATGAAGTTTGGGGAAGCTGATACATGAGATATGGAGGCTGAAATTCAGTTATTACCAGGCTCCAACAGACTTGATTAATCTGCTGGAGCACAGTAATTACAGCTCATCGGAGCAGCCTCCACACTTGCGTATAGACGCCCTTCAATTCTACCTAAATTCTCTTCTTGTTGGCCAAGTCATTTATCAGATCTAACCTTTGGTACTAGTGGGCGTGTCTACATGTGCATTAATGCACCTTTTCTAATGTGGATTAAATCTAGTACCTCCAATGTGAGGTACTAAATTAATGCGCATTAGGCTGCTCATTTGTGCAGTTTTTAAATGACAATGCACAGTAGACTATTTTACTGCACATTAGCACAATGTCATGGTTTTTTATGTGACATTTTAATGGGCAGTAAAATAGTCTACTGCACATTAAAGCACATGTGTAGACATGCTCAGTATTGTTTGAAAGAGGCTTGGAATG
>NW_005841943.1:3036013-3043926 GCF_000455745.1 Alligator sinensis | reverse complement strand
TCCTGCTGTGTCCTGTGTGCTTTGTAAATAAGCATCAAAGAAACACCTGCTTCCATAACCCATTTCTTGCCCTGATGGAAACAACCTGCAACATCATAAATTTGGCCCACCAATTGAATCAAAAAGGAATAACAGTGTATTTCCCTGCTGGATTTTGGAGATATTTATAAGATGTGTGGAGTGCTTTTTGTAGAGTTTCATCTTGCAGTGTTTTTTTGGCACTGACAATCAAACACAATAATCGTGTATAGTGTATTTACATTATGTCACAAATGAAACTGATCTAATGTAAGCTGTAACCTAGCATAATATACACCTTAAAATCATTTCCTATCTTGGGGTGTTTTTATATTTAAAAGCAAATATATAAAATGAATCATTTAAGTATTTATATCTCTTTAGACTCTGATAATTAATATGAGCTCTAAGTGCTTTATGAATTGGTGGTTGAATAATTTGCTAGCACTAAAGTAATAGAACTAATGTTGGAAAGGTGGCCTCATTCTACCTTGCAGAGTGCACTAAATGATTGAACCCAAAGAATAATAGGTATGGAAATTGCTGTGTTCATTCATGGATAATATATGACAAGAGGAAGGCAAGCAGCAAGTTAGCAGATGACTCAGCCAAGCATCTATGACTGAATAAAGTGTGATTCTAACCTTCTGTCATTGAAAATATATTTATCATTAGGATTTTTTGCTTGCTTGCTGTTTGCAGTATTGTTTTTCTGTGATGCTACCATAGGATTAGATAGTGGGGTACTTATGTTGCGTTAGTCTTTACTCTGCAAGTAGTCCCATTCCAGGGACTACTCAGTCTACTACTCAGGGAGCAAAGAACTATCCAACTTGATTAAGTGTGTTATAATCTGGCCCAGCATTACTAGGAGCCAAATGTCCCTGAATAAATGTACAGGTTAATGTAATCACTCTACTAAAAAAAATCTAACTTCACAAAGTGGATCAAAGATTCAGGACACTGGAGACATCAATTAAAATTAGCTGTCTTCTCATATTACTTGGGAAATTCAAGCTGTAGGGTTCTTTTTTATTGACAGGGGCACTCAGTTTTACAACAAATAGGCAAAGCAAAAAGCCTAACCCTTGTAGAAAAGTGAAGCCTGATGAAGTGAGGGTAAAAAAAAAGATTAAAATGGAGCAAAAAATCCCTAGAACACATTATACAGGTAGGCTGGTCAGGGACAGCTTGCAGCAACTTTGTATCACAGAATAGCAGGACCCTGCCAAAAGAATTCATGCTGAAAACATATGTACTTTTGCTCAAACCAGCTTTTGCTACATCTGGAAACCAACAGTTAAGGCAGGGAGGGGTGAGGGGAAGGAAGGCAGCATATGTAATTCTCTTCTAAGACAAACCATTCATTTATTCATGAAAGAAAGCTTTCTCCTTGAATCACTAGCAGAATTTCTCACTGAGCATTGGGGTGAACATTTTTCTGCTGGTTTTGCAAAGAAAAAAATAGTGAAACATTTAAGTATCAGTAGAGGTTTGTGAGCTTTCCCCCCTAGGAAAATCACATTTTGATATCAAGAACAATCTCTTTTTCCACAAAAAAGTGGAAAACATTGCAAAAAGCGTTGCTTAAAATGACTGCAAGTCTTGTAAAAATTCTAAAAATAACTCTGTTTTTGCTGTCAAAAGTCTGTGAAACAAAAACCAGATGTTTCACTCAGCTCTGGTTACTCTGCCAGCTCTTGCAACTGCTCCACAATCATCTGGACCCCTGCTCTTTGTTGAGAAATAAAATGGTGCTTTCGTTGACACTTACATGTCATCCACATCAGCCAGCTGGAAATTGCAATGATATGAGGACAGATTCTGTTACTCTTTCACTTTACCCCGCAGAATCTGTCTGATATGGTATAGATTGGTTGTTTTGAAAACAATACTTTACATACCAAATTCTGCAACCATTTACCTCAGCCAAAATTAATAGGACTTTTTGTGGGGGTAAACATTAGTCTGTGGGGCCTGATTAGCTCTCAGTTAGCAATCTGAACAATGCAGGCACTATTAAATTAATGGAAGATATGTGTACACCTCACAAAGGCAAATGAAGCCTCCAGATTATAGCTATAACTATTACTTGTGAGCTCCACTGGAGCAGAATTGTTTTCATGAAATAAAGTGCAATGGCTAAGTAGTTTGAAATCACTTGATCAGAAACTGAATTAGTGCCTTATTTTGTAGAAACGGGCTCAATCGAGAAGAGGTCCCAGGCTTTTAATTGCCATTTTAGATATTTAAGTCCAATATTTAGATGTTCAAAAATCCTTACTCAGTTGCTACCTTCACCAGGCAATGCCTAAAGTCCCTGGATTCCTTATGTTCCACCAGTGAAATTCCCCAGTGGCCCACTTTGCTGCTGCTGGGCCAGTATGGATCTATTGAGGCCCTGACAGTGCTGAGTACCTTGATGTCTATGCAACAATAAGTATTCACCGAGCCAGAGACATGGAAAGTGTGCAGAAATGACACTCTGCCTTAGTGGTTAGGACTCTCAAGGAAGAGAGATGGGTTCCATTCACTGGCCCACTAAGTAATGCTACAAAGTGGCACAGTTTCAACAGGAGGGACTGAAATAATTCATTCCATCCTGTTGAAGCCATGCCTCTCTAAAAATGGCTTCTGCAGTCCCTGATTGTCATCTTGTTTTCTTAGGGCATGTCTACACTATGGACTCAGCAGAACTGGGAAGTGTTGCATTCCTCTCTCCCACTCCCCTGTCCCCTGATCCCACACAACAAATCCAGAAATGCGGAGGTAAAGCTGCCCTGGGAATATGCTGCTGCTGCTCTCAGCTATGCTGAAGACAGTCTTTGAGAACAATCATAAAGAACGCTCACAGAGTAGTCTTGCAGCCACATCTCCCAGTTTGGCTCATGTGAGTGGGGTTGGGTGTGCTTGAAAGCACCCCTTTCAAGTGTACTGGGGATGCAGTGTAGACCTATCCATAGACACTTTAAGTCACATGGTTTGTGCTTGAAAATAAGTCTTATCTAAAAGAAGGAGGCAATGTCTTGTTTGGGGCATAGGTTTATTAACCAGGAAACAGAAGCTTAAACTTTTGTAAGAAGGTGCCTTGAAGGTGTATATATGCAAATATTTTGTAAGAGATAAAGGGTCAGTAGATAGTGTTCTGTTATATACGATATAGATCCTGAGTTTGTAGGACAGGTACAATTCTTTCTCTACTGCAAATGGCTTACTTTGGCTAATCATTACACCATTCCTTAGTGGAAAGCTGGATGAAGTTCACATTTTTAGAACTGTATTACTTTAGCAGATCATTTGAAAATTTAGCTAATGTGGTTTTTGCAGAGTAGACCAACTGTTTGACTAAAGGGCAAGGTAGATAGCCCCACTTCTTTTCAGTAAAATTCAAAGGCAGTATGAGAGGATGTGATCTATGGGTGCATTACAGCAAAATAAATGTTTTGTGCACATTTAACTTCTCTCTTGGAGGAAATATTCTTGTTTTCAGAGGTTTGAGTTTTGCTGAACTCAAGGTTCTGGAAGGACCCAAACCCCTCTAGACACCCTGGACTCTGTATTAACAAAGTTGTATGTCACTGAAGTTTCTAGGTATTTTTTTTTAATGAAGTAAATGTTTCTGGTCAGAGCACACAGTATTTAACATGTAGGTTTGTAGATGAGAAGCTACTGTAAGCAGGAAAATTCAGTCCCTAAGTCTGCATTCTCTTTCCTGCACAATTTGCATAGTAGAAAGGAGATCATGGTGACACCATGAAATATTGGAATGTGTAATTGCTAACAGGGTCCAGGAATGGTTTGTGTCTGCAAATCTTGACAGTTTTAATACATGGCAGTAACTTTAACCATGTATTTTAACCATGTATCCATGCTCTTGCCCAACTAGTCCCCACAGTATAAAGCTCCCTGCCGCTATCTCCAGCTCAGTTTACTCATCCAATTAAGCTGTTATCATTTTGGAGCCATTAGCTCATAAAATGTACTCCTAGCAATCTGGCACCCTCTGCTTTTGTGTAACTGATAACTAGAGAATTGTACCCTCCCTTGGGTAAGTAGTCTGAGGCTCTGCAGGTCCACTCCAGTCTTCCCCAGTTTCAGCCAGTCCTTGACTTCCCTAATTAGTCCTCTTCCTCCAATCAGTTTCCCCAGCTGAAATAAGGGTTACATGTACTTTCATTTTATTTTTTCTAGTTTCAGAGGTTTAAATTTGGTTTATCTTCAGGTGGCCCCAAGAGTAGGGTTGCCAACTCCGTTTGAATCTATTCCAGGAGGTTTCCAGAATGCCAACATGCCTGCAACACACAATGCAAACATGCCCACGTGCTTGTGTACCTTGGTTACAGATTATGGTGTGTAGACTTTATGTCAGGAAAGCCAATGCACATTACTATTGCATTTTAAAAACCCACTGAACTACTGTATACATTGAATTCAACATTTAATATTTATTTTAATGCATGCCCTATTATTTATCTCCTGGGTGACTCTCATCAGTCTCCTGGAGATTTATATCTAATACCTGGAGACACCAGGAGCAGCGTGAAAGGGGCTATATCAGAGAAGCTGTTCATTCAAACAATCCTGCTGTAACAGGGGGCCTGCTCGGGGCCGATCTCTATGGCCCGTCCACCTGTTCTTGGGCCAACTGCCCGTGTTCTCGCCCACCCCGCCTTGATGTTAATTAGTTAATTAGATGTTAATAAGCGGGAGGCTGCCCATTTTATGCCCCAATGCCAGGGGGCGCTATTTGCTGCTCCATTCCTCCCCTACACTGCAGCCCAAGCCTCGCAGATGGCATCTAGGTGTGCTCATCAATCACTGGGCCCCACACTGGGCCCCAGAATCCACCTATCAGGACCCCTCCAAGCTCCCTCCATTCAGGCGGCCTACCCTGCCTTCGTTCAGCTATCCAGCTCCCTGAAACTATTTTCCCCTCTCAGGTGTGGCCCCCGCCCCGGGACCTTTGGCTACCAGCCCTGGCCCACCTCCAGACTAGTCTGGACCCCAGGCCCTCAGCTCTTGGGCATCCCCCGCGGTGGGCCCCTGGCCCTTTTGACCATCCTGGCCCTGGCCCCAGCATGGGCCAGTTGAGGGTACTCTCTCGATCAGGTCTGAGTCTCCAGCCCCTCTCTCTCTCCTGGGGTCTGCCCTCTGGGCCCTACAAACACAGGGGTCACCCACCCGGGTGGTGGGGGCTGGGGGTTAAGGTGCCCCAACCCAACTTTCACAGGGGTGGTAACTGGCCTGGCATTTCCTGGGGGCTCCTGTGCCACTGGGAGCCCCACCAGGCCACCCACTCCCAGCAGGGTGCAGTTTTAGGTCATGCCCAGGACCAGGAGACTCCTGACCATCCCCTACAGCTCCTCCCTTATCTGCAGCTCTCCGGCCAAGCGATGTTGTTGCCCACCTCCAGCAGCCGAACTGCCCTGTTTATATGGACAGCCCTGAATCTAAAATGGCTGCCCTCATTAGGCACCTGGTGCCTCCCAGCCCCAGGCCCTTAAAGTGGCAGGCACCAACAGCGTCCTGCCACACCTGCTTTGGAACAACATTCCTATCCTACATCTCATCCCCTCCCTCTTACCTGAGCACACCAAACTTCAGGGCAGTCCAAGTACACATGGATTTTAGAGTGTTTAAAAGAGTCAAACTTTAAATATAAAAGTTTAAATACTTAAATACTGATGCACCATAATTCCTTATAAACTATTCTTCACTACAAAGATAATGATTAATCTCTCAGAAGACACTGTGCATCTCACTTGAAATATGTCTACAAGCTCATATCTACTTCTGTTCAACAGAAACTTGCTCTTCTCCTATTGGGATCAATGGTGTATTTAGGCCATTTTTAATAAGGGAGAAATGTTTGCCTCAGGACAGATGGGTCCCTAAACTCTGTAGCCAAACTGTACTCACTTGTATACATTTAGAACAATTCCATTCACTTGCTGAAGATAAGCTGGATGTGCTTTGTGGTAACAGAGAACAAAATTTGGCCTTCAAATCAGAATAGCAACTGTACCTTTAGACAAAAGAATTCTGTCAAATGTAATTAATTGAATTGACATGAGTAGGAGTGCTCCTAATTCTTTCTGATTCCATGGAAAATGTAACTACCAGATCTCTCTATTAAAACATTTCAGACACAGCTCTACTGTCATTTGCACTAAAATATGCATGATGTAACTAAATAGCTGTTATTCCAAAATTCTCCAAGTGCAAGTGGCATCAGACTTGAACCCTACCACATTGGCACAACTCCTCGTGGACACAACACTTGGAGCAGCATAACCTCTCTGTGGGTGTCAGGCGGGAATGTGCAACAGAAGTTACATGAAAAAAAAACCTGTTTACATCACACCAAAGTATAAATGCAGTTTTCTCCACTTTCCACTATTTGTGTTGGTTTCTTTATTTAGTGGTTTAACCACAAGCTTTAAAGATCACAGCATCAATTTTTGATCCGACAAGTTGGAAGATGCAATTCAATGTACCAAAGCAAATAGCATATCAAACCATGTATGGCTAAATACATCATATTGGTAAGTTTGGAGAACATCTTGATAATGATCATATTAGTACTTTTTAGTAGGGCTTTGGGAAGCTTTGGGTGCTGATTTGATTCGGGGGAGATTTGGCTCGATTTGGCAGCTGAATCTCTGAATCCAAATCGAATTGGGAGACCAATAAAAAGGTCTGAATCAATTTGAAGTGCTCTGAATTGATTCAGAAAAGATTCAGAGAGCTTCAGAGATTTGGGCACTTGCTGCTGCAAGGAGCTGGACCAGAACTTAATGCTGGTAAGTAGGGTGTGGCATCCCCTGCCTGTTCCCCCAGCCCCCCTGAGTGCCCTCTGACCTCTGACCACTCTCCCAGCCATGTCAATGGGTGCCCCACCCAGCCCCAGCATCCCAGCACTTTAAAAAAAAAAAAAAAGAAAAAAAGCCCTGCACTCACTGCCTGCTGCCAGGTGGAGGGGGCAGGGGTGATCCCTGCTGCCCCCTGCTGCCCCGCACTGCATGAGGGGCTCTGCCACAAACCCCCATTCTCCACCCATTCTCCCAGCCCCGTTGATAGCTGGCCTTCCTGGCCCCAGCTCCTGGTTCTTTAAAAAAAAAAAAAAGCCCCACAGTCCCCGGCTTCTGCAGTGGCTGCGGAGGCTTCTGGGGGCTTGTGGCAGAGCGCCCCCATGCAGCATAGGGCAGTAGGAGGCAGCAGGGATTGCCCCCCTGCCTGAAAGGAGCCAGTGAGCGTGGGATTTTTTTTTTCCCCCAAGAGCTAGGACACTGAGCCCAGGCAGGATAGCCATTGACCGGGCTGGGAGAGCAGGCAGGGGATGGGGCCTGTTTGATTCAGAGATTCAGCCGATTCAGCAGTGACGAAATCTCTGAATCAGATTCAGCCAAATTGATTTGGGACAGTGATTCGAATCACTAAATCACTGTCCCTTGAATCAGCCAAATCCAAACTGAATACTAGCCGCTTCACACAGGTCTCCTCTTCAGGGATCGGATTTTAAAAAAGCTAAATATGTAGTTAGATAGTATCTGAATAAGTAGGATGTTTCCTATTGCAGTTCATGCCTCTCAATCAATTAATCTCTGAGGGCATTTATACAGATATATTCATAGGTTTCATAGATGTTAGGGTCGGAAGGGACCTCAATAGATCATCAAGTCCGACCCCCTGCATAGGCAGGAAAGAGCGCTGGGTTTAGATGACCCCAGCTAGATGCCTATCTAACCTCTTCTTGAAGACCCCCAGGGTAGGGGAGAGCACCACCTCCCTTGGGAGCCCATTCCAGACCTTGACCACTCTAACTGTGAAGAAGTTCTTCCTAATGTCCAATCTAAATCTGCTCTCTGCTAGCTTGTGGCCATTATTTCTTGTAA
>NW_005841943.1:3004556-3035254 GCF_000455745.1 Alligator sinensis | reverse complement strand
GTATCGAAGGCCTTCCTGAAGTCTAAGTATATGACATCCACCCCTACTCCTGCGTCCAGGCACGATCTGCCTGCTACGAACCCGTGCTGGTTTCCCCTCAGCATAATTTGTCCTGCCGGGCTCTCACAAATGTGAGCCTTGATAATTTTTTCAAAGACTTTGCCAAGGATGGAGGTGAGACTGACTGGCCTATAGTTGCCCGGGTCCTCCTTCCTTCCCTTCTGGAAAATGAGGTGTTAGGGTCTGGAAGGGACCTCATTATATCACCGGGTCCAGCCCCCCTGTACATGGGAAGGAAAGACTGCTGGGATCAGATGACCCCAGTGAGGTGCATGTCAAGACCTTTTTAAAGATCTCCAGGGTAGGTGATTGTGCCACCTCTGGGGGGAGTCTGCTCCAGACCCTAGGCACTCGAATCATAAAGAAGTTTCTCCTTATGTCCAATCTCAGGTGATCTTCAAGCAGTCTACGACCATTGGTTCTTGTCTTCCCCTGGGGTGCCTTGGTGAACAGATGCTCCCCCAGGCCCTGATGTATGCCCCTTATATACATATATGCTGCCACCAAGTCCCCTCTAAGTCTTCTTTCCTCCAGGCTGAACAGTCCCATGTCTTTCAGCCTCTCCTTGTATGACCTGTTTTCCAGACCTTTAATTATGTGTGTGGCCCTCTTTTGGACTTTCTCAAGCTTCTCTACGTCCTTCCTGAAGTGCAGTGCCCAGAACTGGATGCAGTACTCCAACCGTGGTCTCACCAATGCCGAGTAGAGGGGGAAGTCTTGTTTGAGATGCATCGGTAGATGCATACCAGTGTTTTGTTTGTTCTTCCAGCTACAGCACCACCTTGGTGGCTCATGTTCATTCTGTGGTCTGTTATGACCCCCAGATCTCTTTCAGTTGTGGTGCTGGGAAGTCTAGCTGTGCCAATCCTGTAAGTGTGTTGTGGATTATTTCTGTCCAGATGGAGCACTTTACATTTTTCTGTGTTAAAAATCATTAGGTTTATATCCGCCCACCTTGCAAACCTGTCCAGGTCGGCCTGTATCTCCAGCCTATCTTCAAGCGTAACCACACTTGCCCATAATTTGGTGTCTTCCGTGAACTTTGCCAGTCTGCTTTTAACACCTGAATCCAAATCATTGATGAAAATGTTGAAAAGCACTTGTCCAAGTACTGAACCTTGAGGGATGCCACTGGTCACCGTCAACCATGTTGACTCAGTTCCATCTATTAATATTCTCTGGGTCCTACCTCAGAGCCAGTTACCTACCCACTGGACCATAAACTAGCCAAGACCACATTTCCCCAATTTTACCATGAGGACATCATGGGAGACTAAGTCAAAGGCCTTTTTTAAATCCAAGTATATGACATCAGCCTAATTTCCCTTATCCAGGTTGTGAGTTACCTGATCATAAAAGGAAATAAGGGTGGCCAGGCATGCCCTGCCCACAACCAAGCCATGTTGGCTGTTGTTTAGAATACTGCCTTATCAATAATGGACACTTTGATCATTTTTTTCAGGATTTTACGAGGGATTGAGGTCAAACTGATTGGCCTGTAATTCCCTGGGTCTTCCTTTCTCCCTTTGTTGAAGGTAGGCACCACATTGGCCCTCTTCCAGTCTCCTAAGTGCAATGAGTCCTCAAATAGCTTTGCCATAGGTCTCATGAAGATATCAGTCAATTCTTGGGTGTAGTTCATCCGGTCCTGCAGACTTGTAGATATCCAGCATCTCTAGATGTTCCCCCACAAGATCTTCATCAACTATGGGAAAGTGATCACCCCCACCTTGATCATCATGTATCCTGTCAAAAAGGCTAACACCCTTGGACTGTTGGAATACCAATGCAAAGTATTCATTTAGGAGTTCAGTTTTCTCCTGAGTGTCAATTATCAGCTGTCCCATTTAATTCAGCAGGGGCCCAATGTTTCCCTTACTTTTTCTCCAACTTCCTATCTATCTAAAGGACTTTTTATTGTCCTTGATTCTGGTTGCCAATTTGAATTTGGTTTCTGCCTTTGCTTTTCTAAGCCACTCCTTACAAGTGCAGGCTATTGCTATATACTCCTCCATGGTAGAAATTCCTGACTTCCATCCCTTATAAGCATCTCTTTTCAATTTCAGGAGGCCCATAACTTCCCTATTGAGCCAAGGGGGTCTTTCAGCCCCTATGCTGCCTTTCTTTCAAAAGAGAATGGACTTCCTTTGTGCTCCAAGGACCACATCCTTGAGGAATGACCAGTCATCTTGGACTCCTGTCCCCATCAAAGGATCTCACCAACCAATCTCCTAAGCTTGTGGAAGTCAGCTTTCCTAAAATCAAGGATTTCTACCCTACAAACTGATTTCACTGCCTTATGGTAGATGGAAAAGTAGGCCATCTCATGGTCACTGTCACCTAGCTTCCCTTCAATTCTCAGGTTGTTCACTAAATCATACCCTTTGGCCAAAACCAAATACAGGAGTGCTTTAACCCTTGTTGGCCCATAGACTTCTTGAGTCAGATCGAGCTCTTCAATGCAAGTGAGGAAGCTTTGCAAGTGATCAGATCTTGTTGAGTGCTTGTCCAATAAGATGTCTGGGTAGTTGAAGACACCCTTGATGACCATGCTCCAAGAGCATACAGCTTTAGTTAAAGCATCCCTGCCACCACTTTTCAGTGTGGGGATGCTGATACATGTGACACTAGAGTTTGCTGGAGTGCAGTAATTAGCAAAGTCCAGCAGACTTGATTAATCAAGTTTGCTCCTATGCCCTGTAATTACAGAATGTCAGAGCAGCCTTACTGCACATGTATAGGTGCCCTGGGGGTGCCTATACATGTGCACAGAGGCTGCTTCAACAAACCAGAATTCCATATTAATTGAGTCTGCAGGAGCATGGCAATTGCTGCACTCCAGTAGCCTCCTGCATTTCACGTATCAGTGTCCCTGTGCTTTAAAATAGTTGCAGGGACACTTGAACTGAAGCTCATCAAACGTCAAATGGCCTTTAGTTCAAGCACCTCTACTGCCATTTTCAAGCATGAGGAAGCTGATACAGGAGGTGCCGTGGCACTTTAATCAGAGTGGCTCACGAGCTCTCCAATTAAAGTGCTACCCCCCCACCCCCAGAGCACATGTAAAAGTGCCCTAAGGTGTCAAGATGCCACCCTGCCTTACCTTCTACCTGACTTCAGACTAAAATGGATAACTGCCTCTGAGATCCTCTTAAAAAAACATTATCAGACTAGCAAATATGATATGGTGTCCCTGTAGCTCAAGCAAGCATTTCTTAAAGATAGTTTTATAACTTCTTCCTTTCCCTATTCTATACTTGTGAGTTGCCCTCACTAGAAGATATTAAAATAATTTTAATGTATTTTAAAGTGCTTCTTAAAAGTGACCTACTGATACACACAAAATTATTCTAATCCTCCATTTTTTCTCCAAAAATGCAGTAGTGTAAAACTTTATTCCTGTCAGTTTCACACTTGGAGGGAAACCAAATAATTCTGTTTTTTCACTCAGCTGTGAGCAACAGAGTTTAGTGTTTTACACATGCTGACTTCTGCTAATGTATGGAAGTATTACTTGAAGTAGTAAGGGCAAAAACATTTTATTTTTTAAAATATAAATCTATATTTTGCAGAAGTTAGTAGCACTAGAGTTGGTAGGGAATTTTCCATCAAAATGTGTTGATGGAAAATGCAGTCATGGTAGAGGTGATATCTTTTATTAGACCCATTAGACTTTTGCAAAAAAAAATTAATTAATTGCCAGCTTTTGGGCACAAACACCCTTCATCAGGCATCAGGGAAAAGACTGTAAAAGTTCTCCTGGGTAGAAATGAAAGTTCATATTTCATAGGAGAGTTGAAGGTGGTAAAATCTCCTGTTTGGAAAAGTTCATTTTATATGCAGATTAGGCTCAGAAAAAAGTTGGAATAGTTTGTTTACCTTGAAGTTGTTTGCTGATAAGTAGGATGTATTCATAATTCCTTATGGTTATGGTGTTTCGTATTTCACAGAGGAGTCGATAGATGGGATGCTTCTCTGGGCTGGAATGTCTTATCCGGTGAAGTGTCTCTGAGCTATGTTGTGAGGCTCTCTGAAGATGCAAATTACCTGGAACAAAGGCAGGAACAATATTTCAGGTTTCCTCCTCCTTGTAAAATTATGAAGATTTCATTTTTAAAATATTGGAAAATGCAAATTTCATCTAAACTAACTGTTTGCAGAAAATCTCCCAGTCTGAAAATTATTTTAAATGAAAAGCTTAAGAGGAGGTGAGCCATCACATTTTGACATTTGAAAAAAATGTGATCTTTGATTCAACAGACATTTCAGCTCAATATTTCTACTGAATTTCTATTTTTAAAAGAATTAAGAAAATAAAGCCTAATTTTGAAATGATCAGAGCAAAGCATTTGGACTGTTTCAATCTAAAATGTATTTTAAATGATCAGTTTGTGAAATATTTGAGGTTCTGGCATTTGTTTTGATGGAAGGAAAAAAAATCTTAAAAATCCAAATGCATCCAAAACAAACAAACAAACAAAAAAAAACCCACCTGCAGCCCAGCTCTGTGTCACAATAGACAAGTAGAGCATCAAAGATCATGCATGTCTACATTTTCCATATATGTGTGAAAGAGAGAAGTAGGGGAGAGAGGGAGGGGATAATTTTTTTGTAAATATTAATGCTATAGTCATGTACTATAGAGAAGCACATGGTAACAGACTCTCACAGGCATGTATGAGACGCAACATTGAGTCTGTTTTTTAAATTAATTATTAGTAAATTAGGTAGTACATTCATATTTCTCAAAGATTATTCATTCCAAGATATATCAGAGATTATGTACCAAAGTTACCTATATTAAATACATGTTTTGGTGTCATTTTATTGTGGATTATTATTTATAGAAGAATTTTTTTAAAATTGAAAATTAACGGAACACAGCCAATTGCCATAAACCTCACAGCATTTAAATTTTCCTAAATAACTTCATTTTTGCCATGCAGTTCTAGTCCTTGTCCCACATACTGTCAGTATGTGGGCTGGCAAACTTTCTAATACATCACAGGCATGTGTGGGTATCAGTCAGTTCAGACATACAGGAAATCAGCTTTTCTTTATGCACCTGGTGAAGCATTTATATATTTTTTCACTTCCCATAGTGACAGGGGGAACAAATGAATCATATTTTTATGCCCTAAGGGTGCAACCTACACAAGCCAGCCCCGATGTATTCTCTGTCATGCTCTGCTTATACATTCTGCATAGCTTCCATCACACACACCAGGGAGCAAAGCAGATTCAGGGCTACCACTTGGCACAGTGAGAGTTGAACAACTACAAATTAAAGGGATGAAAGCTTTCCACGGCAATCTGCTGAAAGAAAGCCTCATTCCCTTCCACTGATGAGGACTTTCCAAGTGGATATAATCCAAAAAGGATTTTTCCCAGCAAGATCTGTACCCCAGTTTCAAAATTCAAATGATGCCCATACGTGATAACAGCTGTCCATTTGTGTAAATCCATCTGTCGGTCTTCTGGTGTCAACTCCTCTGTGGGATTTTGTGCCTGGCCATTGCTCACTCTGCTTTGCATTGAATTTTCTTGCACATGCTTCTCCACACTTTGTTTGAAAGCTGTCCTGACTATTCTTAGAATATTTCTCTAACAAAACACGCTCTTCTCATTGACTTGCTGCACAGTCATTCCCTTCCCCTCCATCTTTATCCCCAGCCAGGATGGTTTATCAAAGCATTATTAAAATGATGTGTGTGAAGATCAATAATGATTGCACTTCCTTCAGACCTACACACGGAAAATACATTTCATGACAGTCCTATAGAAAAGTGAGGTGTCTGGTAGCCTGCAGATATTTATGCTAATAAATTCACATCTCTAATATTTTCCAACAAGTAACACTGGGGAATAGATATTTTGTCTTGAACATCTGAAGATGAAAATCAGCTGCAAAGAATAAAAAGGCCCACTGCCTCCTGTGACACGTGACTAAGATGAAAGATTAAGTGGAAATAGAGAGCACAGCTCTCCTACAGCTCACTTGATATTAACTAATATTGCGTGTGCATGGGTGACTTATCTACTGAGTGACCTATATGTAATTTTAACAGATTTTGAGACTCTTTTAGCTGCCCACAGGTGGGATGCTTCTGGACCATATATTTATACTGGGCAAATTCCAAGATACAGCTGACATTTTCACAGCTCTGTTTCAGGGCATCCCAGAGGTTTTTCATGAGATGTCCCTTGGAGGTTTTCCCATCATAGCATAAAAACATCAATGGCTCAGCTCTTGAAAGGGACGATTCTGTTACAGAAGTCACTGATTTCCTCTGATGCTCTTTCCTGGGATTGGTCAGATGTTTTCTGAGCTGTAATAAAGGTATTTATCTCCAGGTGTTGAACTACCACTGAGGGCAGACAATATATTTTCTAGTTCATAATAAAGCACATATGTATTGTCAGTATATATGTATGTGTTTCATAATATAATACACATGTTTCATTATAGTGTGTGGTGTAATTTTGGGATATTAAGGATGTGAAAGCGCATACAGAATGAAATATGACCCTACAGGCACCCTGTAAAGATATATAACTTTATCTCATTAGCTTAGAAGATACATGTGATGGTTGGCAGGAAAGGTAGAGGATGTTTCCATAAATCAAAGAACATTTTCACATCTATGAACCAAAGAAAAAAGAAAGGAATTCGTGAAAATGCTCCTAAGAATTCAAACCAATAGTTTTGAATTTCTTTTTGCTTAAAAGAATGATTATATAAAAGCTAAAAGTCTCTGTATGTTTTTTTCTCTAGAACTTTTCTACTGCGCTCTGGTTCTGACTTCTATTTTAAATGTTATTCTGGCAGGAAAAAAACCCCCATGTCTTTAATTTATGGCCTCTGCCTATGGAATATAGATGCCAGGCCAACTTTACTTTTTACACTAAGTGAATCAGTGCAAAAGCAATCACTTTTGGACATCCACTGGATAAAGTAAACATATTTGGATGATAAAATAAGTGCTCCCAGATGCAAGCTGGCTGGTATTTCATGTTGGTAAAGGATTTTTGTTTTCTTATGTGGTGTCCTTTGTCTTTTTTCCTTCCTCTTTTGACTTTGTTTGGTCAGTCATTCAGGAAAAAATTGTCTGTACCTTAAAAGAAACACTGTCTATTCAGGATATGGCATTTATAGATCTTTAAAAATTCTTTCAGGGTGTACGCTTCAGATTAGGGAGTTTTTCTGTTTCTAGGATGGTTTAAATTTGTTACCACAGATCTGTAGTCTTGAGGTAGCTCCTCTTTCAGTCAATAAAATGGTTAGTGAAATGAGAGTAAAATATTATAATTTTATTCTTCAAATCAGATTTTTATGTCGGTTATTTTTTTTTCCTCCTGGTATGTAAATCTGTCATTCTGGAAGTCTTCCGCCCCCTCCCCCTCTGTTTTCTTTTAATCTTTAGTGCAAGTGCCAAGAATGATGGTTTTAACCATGAATTACCACAGCAGCTCCAAGCCAAGTAGTTGGGAGGCAGCTATGTTCAGATAAAAGGAAAGACAAAAACAGTTCAGCTTTGACTAAAAAAAAGTTCTGCTTGCATCTGACACTGTGTGCAACATGCAAACCTATTTTGTTTGCAGACCATAAGATGCTCAACACTAAGCCCTGTGCAATGTCCACAGGGATAAGACAAGTTAAACTGAGCATATTGTACCATGCAATGTAATTTAACATCTCTGTACCTGGTGGACGTGCTTGTTTGTGCTCATCAAATCCTATTGACTCAGTGTGACTCATTAACACCATCCAGTAAAGGGGGCTCTTTGATTAGAGCAGGGGCAGGCAATTATTTTGGGCTGAGGGCTACTTACTGAGTTTTGGCAAGCCATCGAGGGCCACATGATAGGCAGTCAGGGGCAGATAAATATAAATTTTTCTAAATTTTTTAGGGGCCCTGCAGGCCAGATAGAATGACCTGGCAGGCCGCATCCAGCCCACGGGCCACATTTTGCCCACCCCTGGATTAGAGAAACCAAGCCCACAGACAGAGGCAACTGCTATAAGGAAACTTTAGGAACAGTTAAACTTGGAAAGCTTATGAAACTGGCTTCACCTTCCAGACTGTCAAGAGATCTCAACTCTTCTATGTCCAAACCAGGATCAGAAAGTATAAACATATCGGCTGGGAAAAGACATTACACATAAACTGGTTAAAGTGATCAAAAACTGCTTTAAACCTGTAACAGAATAGAAATTCAGTGCACATAAACCAGTTTCAAAATGGCTGAAACTGTTTTAAGATAAACCTGGTTGAATGTAGTATCAGACTTAAATGATCTGAGTCAAACTTGTCCTAGACCCCTTTCTGGTTCAAGTTAAATCAGAGTCCCCCAGCATCCCAGCATGCTTTCCAGCCCTGGGCTGTGCTGTGCTGTCTGCTCCAGCAGAGAAGGTGGGAGGTAGGGACTGTACCCCCACCAGCAAGCCCCAGCTGGAGTCTGGGATCAGAGAGTGGGGTTAAATCCCCCTTCCCCAAGGTACAGAGCTGCCCTGCCCTGATAAATTTACTGCTAGCTGTGACTATGGACTACAAATCCGAGAGGCACCTGGAAGCAGGAAGAGGAAGTGATGAGCAACCCTCAAGTGTCTTGCTGTTGTGATTCTGGACTGCAAATCCCAGAGACCTTGGGGGCAGCAGGAAGAGGAATGGAAAACAGCCCATGCTGGCTATGTGCCAGAGAGCCCTGCTGTACTGTCCCCTGGCTTCTAGCCTGAGTCTCTGCAGGTATGTGGCTGCAAAAAGTAAATGTCTGTTCACTCGTTAGTCAGTTTGATCTCTGCAGTTTAGACTAACCTGTAAAAACTGTATCACTTCAGCCTCAGGCTTTTTGACTGTCTGTACTTAGCCCACATGTGCAGTGCACATAAACCAGTTTGAAAGTGGCTGAAACCGGTTTGAGATGCACTTGGTTGAATGTAGTATCAGACTTAACTGATTTGGGTCAAATCAGTTTCTGCAATGTCTGTCCCAGACCCCTTGCTGGTTTAAGTTAAACCAGACTCCCCCAGCATCCTGACATGCTCTCTGGGCTGGGTGGGGTTCTCTACTCCACAGCAGAGCTGGCCCCTCCCCTCTGCTCCCTGCCTGGAGCTCTGCAGACACTGCAGGCATGTGCCTGGCTTCCCCTGTTACCCCCTGCCTCCCCTCCCCACTCCCTGCTAAGCAGGGATTGCCCCGTCCCCTCTGCCTTACACAGACACCTCTCAGCATTAGCTACCAGACCACATGCTGGCTATGGTCTATGCTGTGGCAGACAGGACAATGGCAGAATCAACAGGTAGCTAATGTCCCTCTGTTTTCTTAATGGGGTGATAAACACTGAGTTAGGGGTGGCAAACACTGTGTTATCAATTCCCTGCTGGGCTGGTCAGAAGAAAGGGGGAGGTTGCTGGTCAGAAGCAGCAGGCACCCCTTCCTAACTGGAGCATCCTGCTGGGGCCTGGCCACATCCCTTCAGCTCAGCATTATGGAAGTGAAAGGAGGGCTGCTCTAGCACCCCCTGGCTTCTAGCCTGAGCCACTGAGGCATGGGCTTCATTTCTGGGATGTCTGTGCAGTTTCAAACTGATTCAGCCTAACCAGGTTAGACTAACCTGCAAAGATTGAATCAACTCAGGCTCAGGCTTTTTTAATGTCTGTCCATAGCCATAGAGTAAATTGGTTACTTTTGAAACTGGTTACTATGCCATCCAGGGTCACTGTAGTCTCCCATGCCATTCACCTGTGCATTGTGTTCATAGGGTCTTTTCTGGATTCACCATTGCTTAAGGAAGAGACAGGCTTGTTATTGGGCTAGACCTTGAGAGGTCCCCCAGGGGGTCTCGCCTGCCACGTCTTGCTGGAAATTATTTTAATTAGGAGGAAGATGGTTTGTCCCGCCTTTCCTGGTACCTTCTTTCAATCTTCCTGATTGTCCTTCCTGCTTGGGACTCTGTCTCCCCTACACCCCACCTTACACCAGTCAAAGATGTTGTCTCCGGATCACTAGAGTTGGTAACATATGAACTTTGGTGTTTTGGCCCTCTGAATTTATATGGTCAGGTCGGGACACTATCTTGTCTGAGTTTTTCCGACTGCACTTTGTCCTGCCTTTGAGTCTTCCAGACCCTGGGTTACCTTGCTTCCCAGCATCTCTTTCTCTGTCCCAGCTCTATACTTGCTGCGACTCAGACATATGTCTATGGATCCAGTCTGAGTTGGATATGTCTGATGTCCCTGGTGCTCCTTTAGGTAAGTTACCGAGCCCTGTCTGGCTCTGCTTATCTGAGAGAGCCCCTTCCTGGGGCAGTCACCACATCCCTGCAGTGGGACTCTGCTCTGCCTCTGGCCACTCTGGGCCTGTCGGGGACCTCACTTCGGGTCCTCCCAGCCATTCTTCCACTGGGCTTTTTATCCTGGCCTCAGGGGGGTCAGCCAGAACATTGACCCTGGCACGCTGCCATAAAGCATGCCTATGCTAATGCGGGAGCCGACCCTGGCTCCTTCCAGCTCCACCAGTTTTTTCCTTTTTTTTTCTTTCGCTGCGTTCCAGTTCTGGAAGGGTGTCCTGCCAGCTGTACTCCTTAGCCAGCTGAGGTAGGTCTTTCTTTTCACAGACGCATTCACTTTCCTAGCTTCCAGTTTTGCTCTGTTAGTAAATGTTCAATTGTTTATCAAGCTTAATATATAAAACTTCTTCATTGTCACTGCATTGCAAATTCAGTTCCCCACCCTGTAATGTGACCTACATGTGACCACCACCAGAGGCTGTTGTCTTGGTTTGCTGACATTCTTTATGGGATTCTTACTTTCATTCATTTTTTAGCCTGATAACACTTCCCTCCACTAATAAAGTGTATCTCAGATTCATAACGCAATTCTGCCTCTCCAGAGGCTCCTCTCCCAGATATTCCTATGTGTGCTCCAAATATTTTTTTGCTGTTATAAATAGTAGGTGCTAGCGCACTCAAATCTGCTTCCTCTTAAAAATTTGCCAAATACTGGGCACATCTACCCATGCTATTAATGTTCTATAGGCTTACTGTTCAGTAAAATACTGCATAGTAAGCCTTCCCTGAGAGCACATGTACATGGGCACCCTGTTGGGAGCAAATTTGCTCCCAACGGGAGCAGCCAGGTACAGGGCTGCACCTGCCTTGCTCTGTACCCCTGCAGCAGCCAGGGGGAGCTCCAGGCTCCCCTGGGGTGCCAGCCAGGGGGCTGGCAGGGGGCATGGGGCCAGGAGGGCTCTACCAGCTGCCTGGTTTTTTTTTTTAAATGACACTTAATGCCCATTAGCCTATTTTAATGCACATTATCTAAATAGCACATTTTTAGTGATGCTTTAATGCACATTAAAATAAGCTAATGCACATTAAAGTGCACTTGTAGACATGCCCTCTCTGTAACTAGGTTTGGCCTTACCATGCATGGTCTGCCCATGAAAACAATACACTATTCCTTCTTTGGTGTCTTAAGTCTTTGTTGTGATTCAACTGTGCCATGGATACACAAAGTGCTGTGAAGACCCTGATATTGTGATTGAGCAAACACTGGAGCTATGACTGTTTGGTACTGAACTGAGATCAGCATATTAGTAGTGTTCCCTTTTCCCCAGTGGCTAAGGCAGAGGAGTATTTGAAACCCAAGTTCTAAACCAGCCTCCCTCTGAGGGGACTTGAATCCTGGCTCACATAACAGGACAGCAACTTAACCAGCACGTCCTAGGCCTAGGCCTAGGCCAAGGCCACGGCCAAGGCCAAGGTTCTTACACCCTGAGAGCACTTTCCCTGCTGAAGATAGGTTACTAGGTATCCAAGAAAAATAGAAACCTGGGAGCAGAAAGAGAACAAGTACGGATGAACCAATGTGGATGCAATCACACCCTTTCTGCAGCCACTGCTGCCATCCCTGCCTGACCCAGGCACTGGGGGAGCCTGGGAGCCACTCCTGTCTGGCTCCAACCATGGGCTGCAGGGAGCAGCTGAATGGGGTGCCAGGTTCAGAGGGGGATAGTGGCAGCAGTGCACAGATTCCTCCTTCCAGTGCCTGCTCCCACCCTGGAGGACCAGGCAGAAAGCAGGTGCAGGAAGAAGGAACCTGCATGCTGCTGCCATTGTCCTCTGCTAAACCTAGCACCCTGTGCATCCACTGCCTGGAACCCACATCTGGAGTGGGACAGGAGTGGCTCTGGGGCTCCCCCCAGGTCTGGGTCAGCTGGGAACAGTGAGAGCGGTAGCAATGTCATGCAGACCCCCCTGCTATGTGCACCTGCTCCCTGCCCATCAGGCACCCAGTGTTGTTTGTGCATTTTGCATTAGGAAGTCATTGGGGAAACTGCATAAACAGCACTGGGGGCAGAGAGCAGGCTTTTGCAGGTGGAACAGATGTCAAGACTGTACTATTTGGAAAGCCTTCAAGTAACAGTCCTCATTACTGTACTTTTTAGTGCAGGAGAGGCTTGCTGGAAGACAGAACCCTGAATCTCTAACAGGAAAAAGTGTATGTGTCTCTGGAGAAAGAAAATGAAGGCCTGGTGGATTGGTAATAGCAAACCTCATGCTCTGTCTTTCTTTTCAGAAGAAGAAAGCACACATGCATGACAGTCAGCCCCCTCCAGTAGCCTCTCTCTAGCCTGCTCTGCTGTTGCATGTGGTCCATAACATGAGATCCCTCCTGAGCATGTGCACACTGATTAGAGGTGGGAAGGTTCTAGAATAGTGGAACTTTCCACCTTGATGATGTCAGTGACTGACTTACATCTGGGGAGCCTGTGCAGTGGTTTGTGTGGTCCAGTCGAGTGCCGTGTGCTGCACCTGAGTGCCAAAAGCACAAGAGTAGGGTGTCGTGTGCATATGAGTATGATTGGTGAGAAGAATGACTGACACAGTGTGATTTTGGTGAGTATTTAAGGAATCCTGAGGCGTGATTCAGCACACGAACGGAATATGGATGCTTGAGAGTACTTGAGGTTTGAATGGTGTGTGAGTTTACTTGGTTGGTGATCATACCTGCATGTCTGAGGTGTATAAGCAGCGACTGTAGCAGTGAGAGAGAGAGAGGGGTGAACCTATTGGATTGGCTTATAATTGGATACTTACCTGTAAAAGTGCTATTGGATTGGGACCTCGATCATTTATTGGACTGTAATTACTACCCTTCCCTCCCTCTCAGTCTGAGACCCTATAAGGGAAAAGACTGAGGGCTTGACTGTCACTGCAGCTCAGTGAGCCTGTGAAGGCCTGATGCTGCCCTTCGCTGCCCCTTGGCAGGTCTGGTTATGGTGTATGGCAGTTAACCAGTGTATATAGTTCTTGCTTGATATTATGTACATTTCCTACTGTTGATCTTGGGGTTTTGGGGAGTTTATAATATACTTTTGAACTTTATTGGTGCCTTGGTGTATTTATAGGGTATATGAGGGCGGGCTGTAGCTCTATGTATATCCCTGACCCCAAAATCCACCCTTAACAGAGATAACACATGAAAAGCCCTGGCTGTCTGAGGAGGCCTAATGACCCTCTGTCCCTTAGATTTCTCATAGGTGGTCAGTGTCCAGGACATCTGGCGGGGTTCACCTTTCACTGCCATATTGGACACCAGCTGCCTGCCTCCACTGTAAAATTGCTCCTGAAATTACAGCACTTCTGGGTCCTGTCTTGTTACACATTTTCAAGCACTAACTTTGTAGCTGGTTGGCTCTTTTTATAGCTGCATAGTCATTTTTATGGTGTGATAATTACATTGCAGGTGTGGCTGGTCTAAATGTATTGCATGATTAACCAGTTAATTGTGTGATAATTACTTTGCACGTGTCAACTAGTCAATTGCATGATACATATAACATGTAGCAAGGGCCCCTGTGATGCTTCTTACCATACATCCAACTTAAACAGAAGAGTAGAGTGGGCATACTAATGCCAGATGATCCTTTTGTGCACCAGACTGACCTGTGCACTGCAGGCCACAGTACTGATGCAATTCCGTTGAACCAGATCCTGCCTCCTGGCTCTGACATGCAATCCAGATTTACAGTGGCCTGACTCCAGATATATGTAAGGGCCTGTGATGCTTCTGGCATTGAAGTGTCATTGGATAAAAGGTATAAACTTCCTTGGAAACTTGGGCCACAGTCCAAGATTCCCCTTCTACCAGGGCAAGTCCTCCTTCCTGAGTTGCAGGGAAGGAAGATGCTCACAACTCCATCTTCCCCATAACTTGGGGATTAGGATATTGCTAGAATACAGGAGCTGTGTTCAAACCCTCTGAAGTTGAGGAAAGCGTAGAATCCAGGTCTTCTTTGTCTTGCACAAGCACTAAGCTATTTATGAAGGAAGTTCCATCTTTGGACTGCTACCTTTATAGAGGCTTATCTTTTCAGGTCAGAAGTTTTGCAAAAACAGTCAGGGGTACGTTGAATTCTGAGCAGATAGAGGCATCTTACCATAAATTCACATTTCTGATTGAAATGAATGCAGAGTCATGCATTTCCTGTTTAACTGAGGATCCATCTGTGGAGGCATCTCAGTGCTGGGCATTGAAATGAATGACAGAACTGTGCAGTTTTTCAGGACAAAGTAGAATCCACCTGGGAGGTGCACAAGCTGTATATTATCTCCCTATTGAAAGCATAGGAGAACTATAAGTAAAACTCTGCTTTCACCCTCTAGACTCATAAGCACTGCTTACCTACTACCCACTCAGGTACCTCTTGGTGAGATTCTATTGCACGGTGGGCACATCTACATGTTCATTAATGCATCGTAGTTACTGCGCATTAAGTTTAATACTTGTATAACCAAGTACTAAATCAATGCACAGTAACTGGCGCTACTGCGGAGTAGTGCCAATGCACAGCTTTTTAGTGACGCTAACTGCACAGTAGCTTAATACTGTTATGCAGTAGCATATCAGTATGGTTTTTGCCCTGCATACTACTGTGCAGTAGTCTCATGTAGATACGCCCACTGTGTGGCCCCTATTTTACATAGCTGGCCCCACAGATGTACATATGTAGCTGTGTGCCTGAAGTCTCTGACTGGGCCCAAGTAAATAGAAGAAGTTAGTTATGCCTGAACTATTGCTAGCAGAACTTAGCTGCTCATGGTACTAACTTAAGTTAGTACCTGTAATAATGATCGATGGGAAGCTGGGCAACAGCGACCACAAGCTGATCACCTTCACCATCCGCCGTAAAGCTGACAAGTCAGTCAGCAATACAGAAGTCCTTGACTTCAGGAAAGCTGACTTTGACAAGCTCAGGAGGCTTGTCGGTGAAGTCCTAAGGGACCACGACCCTAAGGGAAGGGGAGTTCAGGAAGAGTGGTTGCTCCTCAAGGGAACAATCCTTGATGCACAAGCTCAGGCTATTCTGTCTTGGAGGAAAGGCAGCAAAAGGGCATAGCAGCCCCCCTGGCTCTCCAGGGAACCAGCGGACCTCCTGCAGCTAAAAAGAAAAGCCTACAAAGGCTGGAGGATAGGATCCACCTCCAAGGAGGAATATTCCACACTGGTTCAGTCCTGCAGGAAGCGAACCAGAAAAGCCAAGGCTGCGATGGAACTCCAGCGAGCTACAAATATGAAGGACAATAAAAAGTCCTTTTTCAGATATGTGGGGAGCCAGAGGAAAAGCAAGGGCAACATTGGACCCCTGCTAAACCAGATGGAACAACCGACAACCGACGTCCAGGAAAAAGCCAATCTATTAAATGGGTACTTTGCGTCGGTCTTTTATCAGCTCCATGGTACACCCATGCCCATTAGGGGACAGGGAGGCCTGGGTGAGGGAGATCCCCTGCCCTCCATAAATGCTGACCTTGTGAAGGAACACCTTGAGAAGCTGGACACCTTCAAGTCAGTCGGCCCTGACAATCTACACCCCAGGGTACTCAAGGAGCTGGCTAGCGTCATAGCTCAGCCCCTGGCACAGATCTTTGAGAACTCCTGGCATTCTGGTGAAGTGCCCAAAGATTGGAAGAAGGCCAATGTGGTGCCTATCTTCAAGAAAGGGAGGAAAGTGAATCCAGCAAACTACAGGTCCATTAGCCTGACTTCTATCCTGGGCAAGGTCTTGGAAAAGATTATCAAAGAGGCCATTCTTAACAGACTGGCTGACAGCAACATCCTGAGGGATACCCAGCACGGGTTTGTTGCGGGTAGGTCTTGCTTGACCAATCTCATTTCCTTCTACAGCCGGGTGACCTATCACCTGGACAAGGGAGAGGAGATTGATGTCATATATCTTGACTTCAAAAAAGCCTTTGATCTGGTATTCCATGATCACCTCTTGGAAAAATTGGCCAACTGCGGCCTCAGGTCCACCACAATCCACTGGCTGTGGAATTGGCTCCATGGTCAGCACCCGAGGGTGGTGGTTGATGGAAGTCAATCGTTATGGTGTCCTATGACCTGTGGGGTCCCCCAAGGCTCTGTCCTTGGACCTGTATTATTCAACATCTTCATTAATGATGTGGGCATTGGAGTCAGAAGCGGATTGGCCAAGTTCGCTGACAATACCAAACTCTGGGCTAAAGCATCCACACCTGAGGACAGGAGGGCAATCCAGGCTAACCTTGACAGGCTCAGGAAATGGGCGGATGAGAACCTGATGGTGTTTAACACTGAAAAACACAAGGTTCTCCACCTTCGGAGGAAAAACCTGCAGCATCCTTATAGGCTCGGCAGTGCTACGCTGGCTAGCAGTACAGCTGAAAAGGACTTGGGGGTCATGATTGACCACAAGATGAACATGAGCTTTCAATGTGATGCTGCAGCTAGTAAAGCGAGCAAAACGCTGGCTTGCATCCATAGATGCTTCTCAAGAAAATACCAGGATGTCATTCTCCCATTGTACTCAGCCTTGGTGAGGCCACAGCTGGAGTATTACATCCAGTTTTGGGCTCCAAAATTCAAAAAGGATGTGAAGAAGCTTGAGAGAGTCTACAGAAGAGCCACACGTATGATCAGAGGTCAGGAAAACAGACCTTATGATGACAGGCTGAGAGCTATGGGACTCTTTAGCTTGAAAAAGTGCAGGTTCAGGCATGATCTGATGACCACCTATAAGTTTATCAGGGGTGTTCACCAGGATCTGGGGGAATGATTGTTCACCAGAGCGCCCCAAGGGATGACAAAGTTGAACGGTTATAAACTCCAGCAAGACCGTTTCAGGCTGTGCATAAGGAAGAATTTCTTTACTGTCCCAGTCCCCAAGGTCTGGAATAGCCTTCCATCAGAGGTGGTGCAAGCACCCACATTGAATGCCTTCAAGAGAAATTTGGATGCTTATCTTGCTGGGATCCTATGACCCCAGCTGACTTTCTGCCCCTTGGGGAGGGCGCTGGACTGGATGATCTTCCGCGGTCCCTTCCAGCCCTAATGTCTATGAAATCTATGAAATAACAAGTACTAACTCAATGCACAGTAACCAACACTCCTGCTCAGTAGCACCAGCGAACACTCATTTAGTGACTAATTCTACTGTGCATTAGCATGGCTTTTGTTGTGATGCACTTGTGCGCAGAATTAGTTTGCTGCACATTTAGCATCTTGTGTAGATGTACTCACTGTTTGCTGGGTTGGTTTGTGTGTAGCCTACCCCCAAACCCTGGGAGGGCTGCTGAGGGAGCTGTAGGGTGCATATCAGGTGTAGTCAGTGAAAGACACACTTCTTCATGCAGAACAGAGAGCTAGGGGTATACAACAGTATAGGGCAGGTAGGATCAGTAGCATAACAATGGATGGGTCATGAGCCCTGAGTGCTGCTGAAGGAGAGAGCCTTCCTGTCCTCCGGATCCTCCCCCACACCCTGTACTTTCTATTCACTGGCTCAAGCTCTTCTGGTGAGAGGGACAAGAGCAGCAGTGATGGGGGTTGTCATTAGCAGCAGGGATGGGGCAGTGCAGGGGCAGCAACCAACAGGGTGCTGTAGGGTGGGGAAAATGTCAGAGAGCATTAACTGACTCACTTCCTTTTTTGCTGAGGAAAATCAGGGTTAAGTGGCCATTCAACATACATCAGCAGTAAAAAAAAGGGGTAATATCTCCTCATGCATCAATGATCTTTCAGCCACTGTCCCTGTACTGCTCTATGTCTCTCAGTAGGATAGCTGTAAGTATAGCCATGGGAGTGGGTGAGGTACCCAACTATGGACCAGAGGAAAAATGGTAAGGTATGGGACACCTGGGATAGGCAGCCATGGCCAAGAAACAGGGTGTGTCTAGCCAAATGGCTGTGAGGAGATCTTGAGGGCAGCTGTACATGCTGGAACACTGGGCTAGGAGAAGAGTGGCTGGATAACAGCCCTTGCTTTGTGTACCAGCCACAACAAATGTATGAGGGAATAACTGCCTGAGTCTTTATCAAGTGGTACCAGCCCACACTGAGTATCATATCTGCCACCTCTATGACATGCTGCACAGCAGCCAAAAGACATCACTGAATACCAGTTAGCCTAGTCTGGTGAAGACATTCTAGCCTCTGACTCTTTCCAGAGGTCACTGCCCAGATCACAGATGCTGGCAAGTTCTTAGTGGTTCTCATCCACTACGCTTCAGGTTACATAGTCTGTCTAATGCACCCTGCCACCCAGAGACAGAGCACACTGGTCTTTTCACCAGATTATAAACTTCTTCCAAGTCTTGAATGTGGTAAATGGCCCATAGCATCAACATCTATAAACTCATGTAGAAGTCCCATATGTTTGTGAATAGGCACTGCACTTATACCATAAATATCACTGTGCTCAGCAAAACCTACAGTACGTTGATCTATGGCATAGCCAAATTCCCTGCCTCCAGTCATGACTCCGTCTGGTCCCATCCATAATGGAGCCCCTCATTATAGTGCTCAGATAACTGCTAGACTAGGAACTTATCCTCTCTGTCTGCGTTGCTCCTACAGACTTCTACAGATGCCTATGCCTTCCTTTGGAATATTTATTAGGATGACAATGTGAGGGTGTGACAGCCTGGGCAGTGCTCTTATTGCTATGTATTGATCAAGGGTACCCATCCAGCAGTATCTCTTCATCTCCTTTTCCTCTGTTCCATTCCTTCCCCTCCCTGGGGCATCCCAAGTTTAATTGCCTCTCCTGTGGTTTGATGTTGTGGCTCTGTGAGGACCCGTCCCTTGAACAAGCAGTGATCTGGCTACATTGATAGTGATGGGCCAGTGGCACAGACACTTGATCTTTTCAAACAGCTGAGAAGTTGCCTAATAGATATCTTCACTGGAAGTTTCCTGAGTCTGCTGCACCATCTTACCTTCCCCTGGCATCAGGCCCCTTGTTTCCTACCCCCTCCTCCTGTCAAGCTGAAGGTGATGGCAAAGGGGTCCCAGAGGGTACCTCTGCAGCTGATGGCCCTGGATGTAGGGGTGATCCAAGAAGGAGAAGAGCTGACACCACTCTCATTAGATGCCTGGTGGAAGTGGCTGAGGCTGAGTGCTAGCCGCAGAGTGCACCATGGCAGTGGTTACAGAACTGTCCTCCGCAGGCTACAAGTGGGCTCTGGCTACTAGTAGCAGTGTACTCACTGTTTCATCATGTAACGCAGACAGCTCTGTAGTAGTTCTTCCTAATGTCTGCTTCTGCCCATGGACTTGCAGACAGTATCATGCACCAAGAAGAGAAGCTTCTCTATTCTGCCTCTCTTTTCCTTGGCCCTAACTAACACACCAAGAATAGCATCCATGACATTGGCCTGGAACCAAATGTCTAATTGATCATCTACCATAGGGGTGGGCAAATTCCAGTCCACTGGCTGGATTGGGCCTGCGGTGGGTTCCATTTCCCAGCAGCCCCTGCCCGCATTGCTGCAGCCAGTTTCCATGGAGACCCTAGGAGCAGTGAGGCCATGACAGCATGGGGCCAGGTTTTCCATGGAGACTGGCCCCAGCAGTGCTAGGGTGCATGACTGGGTGGGGAGCTGCTCTGGGGCTGGGATCTTGCACATGATCTGGGAGCCAGGGCAGAGCTGGGATCCTCTGCCTGCATGCCCTAGGTAGGGACTTGGAGTCAGTGGATTGCAGTTCTGCCCCGGCTCTGGACCACACTGTCCCTACCACAAGATCCCAGCCCCAGTCCTGGAACAGATCCCCATGCACCCATGCACCCAGCCAGCGCTGCTGGGTCCAGTTTCCATGGAAACCCTGGCTCCACATTGTCACAGCCCCATTGCTCCTGGGGTCTCCATGGAAACCGGCCACAGCTATGTGGGCAGGGACTTCTGGGAAATGGATCCTGGCCACTAGCCAGATCTTCTATTTTGCCCACTCCGATCTACCATGAGCCTTTGTGCCTTTTCCTTCTCACTGCATTCCAGTTACAGTTCCCCATCCTGTATATGAGCCGTACATTTGTTGTTCTTAAAAGTATGATCTTGTATATGGCTATATTAAACAGCATGTTGTTCAAACAAGCTCACCATACTAACTTGGACCCAGTTTGGCCTACATAGGTGACCTGCCACTATCACCTTAATGACCCTCTATCAGTTGCAGATTTTATCAGCAATGATACTTTTTTTCCATATAAGACTATGAATGGCTTTGGATCAAAAACAGATCTCAGCAGGGCTGGATTGGAAACATGCTTCCACTGGATTAGAATTTTTCAGTTAACTACTTTTAATCCATATAACATGGGCTGTCATTATTTTGCATGGTTCTTGGGCTTTTTAATCAGGAGATGATGGAGGACTCAGTTGTTTGGAAGTAACAGTAACTGGACAGTACATGGAGGATGGAATTCTATTTCCCTTTGTATCTAAAGGACAGTTTTCTAGCTGTCTACCTAGCTGGCTTTGGTGCACCAGCACACATAGGGCCCCTCTATAGTGCAGGTAAAGGTGCGATGGGATCTACTGCATGATCCACACAATTGCCTCCTGCCATGCCACACATGCATGGCAGAAGGGATGATTGTGGGATTGTGCATTAAATCCCATTACACCTTATTGCTGGTGCAGGGGGAGCCATATTCCAGGCTCCCCCTGTACCAGCAAGAAGCAAAATCAGGAGCCCCACACACCCCTGAGCCTGGGAGATTGTGGTAGCTGCAATTCCCCAGCCCTGGGTGGGGATGAGGGGGGCATGAAACCCAACTAGGCATGTTGCACCCCTGAGGGTGGGAGCCCTGTCAGCTGATGGGGCTGCCAGTCAGAGGGGAGACCCTGCTACATGTGCAAATTAAAGATTGATAGCAAACAGCTATAAAGTTAGTACACATTTTTGAGGTCGGACATTATAGTGGGTTGGAGCTTTTTATGGTGATCTTTGCTGGTCTCAAGGTAGGAGCTGGATAGGTACTTTGCATAGCTGGATAGGTACTTTGCATAGCTGTTCTCAAGGTAATTGTGCAATTAAGCAGTTAATTGCGTGATACCTATAATATGTAGAGGGGGCCATAGCCTAAGCATGTACAGGAGGGCTGTGTATTGGCCAGGCATTTATATGGCTAAGTATATGTACCCTGAGCCCAAGTCTTGGTAAAGAAACATGGCAGAATTCTACTTCCATAGGTTTCTTAGTCTACGCAGTTGTGTAGTTAGAACACCTGTATAAGTGTCTTTACCTTTATCCCTCTGACTTCTTCCTGCAGTCCCTTACAACTGTAGCAAAGGTTAGGTATTAGACAATTCTCTTTTCTGAGACTTGCACGTAATAGTCACCAGGTAAAGGGCATGCCATAAGCAAGGTGCTGCCCTATTGGGGAAGTCTAAATACAGGGTATGCTCCTTTCTAAGGGCAGCGAACATGAGATGCTACATCACCATAGCAACATGCTATGGTGATGTAGTATTGGTGAGTACAAACCATGGTGCTGCAGCTATGTTGCTATGTTGCTGTACCAACACGCTCCCTCGCTATAGTGTTGCTACAGCGACGTAGTGGCTAAAAATAACCATGCACCATTTAGTACTAAAGGAAGTACTAAATGACAGTGCAGTAACAATGATGCCATAGGAACATGTGCAGACATGCCCACAGAGACACATACTTGCTATTTTGTTTGCTTCCTCCTGGCCCCACATATCTTCCTCTTTTAACTACCCAGGGGGCCAGCTTCTAAAGGACCACTGGACCGACCCCTGGGTAATACCTTATCTGTGATTGGTTAAAGTTCCGTGTTAGGAAGGTTGAATGATGTAGGTTCAAATCATAGGCGATGCGTAGGAGGGGGTTACGGGGTGGGGGGACACATGCCCCCCCTGAGATTGGCCACTGTCAACACTGTCACTGGCGTCTGTGGGTGGTCACCGCTTCCACCCCCCACTTCACTGCCGACACTGCTTCAGCAGTCTGTGGGCGGTTCCCGCTCAGCTCACCCTCGCCACTGACATCACTGCGGCCACCTGTGGGCGGTCCCCGCTCGCTGCCGCCACACCCCCACCACTGACAACACCGCCTGCAGGCAGTCGCTGTGCCCCCCACAGTCTCTGGAGGCACGAGTTGTTCATGGTTCAAATCCCTCTAAGTGAGAGAGTGCTTAGAATCTGAGTCTTTAACTTCACCTTAGCCTTCCTGGTACTGGGGTTTAAAATGTAAGTGGATATTTTTCCATCTAACACATACACATCATGAATTCTGGCTCCCTGCACTTTCAGAATTTGAGTGCAAGTACACATCCACAATGGGTACACATCCATAGCCACAATTGTGCCCAGCCAGTGCATAGCCTATTCCACATGCCCGGTCTGCTTGTGCACACTTATGCATCCAAGTGTGGAAGCACTTAGGCGGCTAAAGAATTGCCATTTAGACACACAAAGAAATAGAAGTTCACCCTGAGTGAGTCTTTCAGAAGTAACCCCTATGCACTTCATTATGAGTACAGTGATGGAAATGTACCAGTGGCCACTTTATTTAATCCTTTTAACATAGACTAACTTTTACTGAAAACTAGTTTATTCCAGCTAGTTAAGTGACAGAGAGAAAATATTTACTAGGTGGGAGCTGGCACCAATATTTTAAAGCAGGCATTTTTTTGCAGTGGAAGATTACAGTGAATCCTCTTGATTATTCTAACTTGGAAAAGGACAGCACATTTACCTAGCTTAACATGTCACACTGGGATTGATGTCAAGAAAAAAACAACTCTAGGAGCAACAGGGGACAGTAAACATTGTGCACATGTTGATGTTTCTCTGATAATGCTGCTTTGAGATGCAATCTTCTGTCACATGGAATTATGGACATTAGTTTAACTACAGACTATTCTCCATTTACACATACTGTACACGCAGAGCCAATCAGAATTTTACAATGGGCATGAGGTTTGGTTGGATTGTCATGCAAAATAATATTTAAATATTCTGTGACTTGGTGAAAGAGTGACCTGGCTGGTATACAATGCTTTATACAGGTGAAACCAGCATGACTGGGATGGCAAATGACGTTTGGGTTTTTTTAATGGGCACAAGCAGCAAACAAAAGCTCACACACACCTAAATAGTCCTTTTTTATTGAAAATCCTTATTAGCCCCAAACGTTTCCCATTTGAAGCGAATATTCTCATTTTCTTCTAAAAAAAGGTTTGTAATGAATAGTAGCCTAACTATTCAAGAATCTGAATGTGATTGAACAGACTTGAATTGTAATCTCAGAGGTTTTTCCCTGTTAACATTTGACAAGAACAGAGCAGGACAGGTCCATTAGGAATGTTAATAGCTCAACAGATTTTTTTCCCCCTTTGGTACTAATGTTAGCCTTACCACATCACTCCAAAACAATAAATCTTTGTGAAATGCAGCAGTTGCTTCTGCAGTCCAGCAATAAACCATCTTGTACTTTTGGAAAAAATAAGAGAGGTAATATACTCTCTAAATGATGTTGTTACAACACCTGTCTCCTAATTCATTTTCATTGGCTATCATATGTAAAAGCCTATCATTAGGCACCTATGTTAGGAAAAAAAAATCTTTTCCTTGTAATATGCATTTGTTTTATGTGTAGGCTTGCATGTCCTTTCTGAAGTTTTCTAACATGCAAAATGCCATTTCAAAATAGAAAATATTTGCAAAATCTAATTGCCATTTAAGAAAAACAAGGGTGTATAATGGCAAGGTTTCACACGCAAAATTTCACAAAAGTTTTTAGTTCCATTTATCAACCCCCCTCCACACCCACCAGAGCATATGGCCTTCTCTTTGTGCAAATCGGCAGGCTTTGCTTAAAGTGGATGTTTCTATTAACACTGTGACTAATTACTGAAAACAAACATGTGTATGTCTGATCTCTGCTAACTGCCTCTATCAACCCATCTTTTCTTCCTGCTTTCTCATGCTAAGGGATTAGTGTTGCTCGTGAATGTACAGTGGCCACTCAGCCTGTTAACTGGCATAAGTAACACAAGTCAAGTTCCTTCAACCACAACTGATATCAGATTTCAATGTATTTTACAATGATAAAAATATGAACAATGAAAGCCTTGTACAAAACCTCGTTATAGAAATTAAACAAAGGACAAAAATGCAATCACAAGCAGTTAGTCATGTTTCACCCACTATGCTGCTCACTAGAATCAACCCAGTTGTAAGTGGGTGTCTAGCTATTTTGGGCTGCAGAGTCAATGATTGCACTGGTTACAAAAACTGACATGTTTAAACCATGTACACCCAAAAAGACCTTCTAGGCTTGGGGTCTATACATGGCCAGATCTAGGATTTTGAAAAGTGTGTTGCACATCAACACACATTTTTTTCAGGCAAAGAGAAAGTGGAAGCTTTGTTAATATGCTAGGGGCCTAGCACGATATTATTCAGTTTCAGATCAAAGGAAAAAAAATGTATAACTCTATTGGAATGTGCCCTAATTTGCAACTAGATTATATACTGGTAGTAACCTTTAAAACGCACAATAAACTAGGCAAATAATAAAGGGAAAATATTGTTTCATTAGTTTTGTCATTATAGTTAAATGTACAGCTCTTTTTCAGCTTTTAGAATAAAATCTAGCCTCCTTGAGCGTCTTGACAGTGCACCCAAGGCATTCACTGTCAGCCATTTTCATGAGTCAAGGTTCAAATGAGTTAAGGTGTTTAGCCAGAACTTGGAACAGTCTGCAGGGTAGTGAATGGATAAGAGACATTACCAAGAATGGTTAACAAATAGCAGAACTACAGAAGAAAGGATAGCTTCAAAGCAGAACATCAACTCCCTAGTCTCTGCCTCTTCCACCTTCCTCCCACAGCCTTTGCCTCTCTCCCCCAACTCCCCAGTCGCTGATTCTCCCTCTCCAGCTCCCCAGTCTCTGCCTCATCCTCTTCCCCCTGTTTACTGTCAGGTGCCATGTGGACTGTTCCATCCTGGAGCACAGCAAATGGAAGTTCAGCCCTTGCCTGGCCATGCAGTAGTGTTGGTGCTGCTGATTGGCCAGGCAGGGGAAGGAGTTCCTTGCTCTGTGCCCAGGAGAGACCCCAGCCCAAGGCAGAGCCTTGCCGTGCCTGCCAGTAAGGGAAAGGAAGAGGCGGGGCGGGGCGGGGCAGAAGTTGCAGAGGGGAAGTGGAGATGGGGCAGGATGGTGCTGTGTGTCCGACTCTGGCCCTGAGTCCGAGTTGGGACCAGAGTCAGAGCCACAGCAGCCACCTGCTCCCTCTTCCACTTTATATGCAAATATAAGATGAGGAATTTGAGGGGAAAATCCTCATCTTATCTTTAAATACAAGATGTTTGAGCATTGACATGTCAACTTCTAAAATCTATTCTTTTGTTAGCTCTGCCCTTGAAGAAGTGGCCATCAGGCACTGAACATTTGTGGACACTGGTGAAACAGAAGAACTTGGTGCATGTCTCTTGCCCAAGCATTGGAGGCTAGTTAAAGCAGGTGGCAAGCTGAAAGAGGCTGCAGGAATAGATTTCATAGCTACAATGAAGTATGCTATTGGTTTGACTAAACAGCAGTGGGACTGGCTATCAGTCCAGTTCAGTGCAAGTTAGAGGTAATGATGCAAAAATCACACCATTCTACATCTGCTGGTTTTCAGAACGCACACTCTGTTTTAGAGCCAATTCCTTGTCATTCCTCATATTGTTGCACTTCACATGGGGTGTTTCCTTTCTAAAACAACTTGCCTTTGGGCTTAATGATTTATAAGGAAACAATTCTGTCACTGCACTCTGGTGTTTAATTCTTCCTTTGTCATTAGTGTCTGCCCAGTGCAGCCTGAGGATGCCAACATGCTCAGTGAACTGTGCATGCACTTGGGTTTGTGCCCATGCCTGGAAGCTGGGGTTTGAGCTAGACAGAACAAGATGGCCTTAGCCTTTAAGGAAAGACTGTTTACATCCTTTGCGTCATCTACCCTCTGGTTTATGTGCCCCCATGATAGGTTTCTTGTTGCAATAATAAATGCTTAACTTCTCATGCAGCATTTTCATCTTGGAACTCAAAGTTCTTTAAAGGGTGGGTAAGTACCATTAGCTCCATTTTATGGCTGGAAAAATAGCAGCACAAGTGTGAAGCAACTTGCTGAAAGTTGCACAGCTAGGCATCAAAACTAGCCAGAAATGAAGTCCTATATCCCATTCTTGTCCATTGTACTATTTTCCCTCTGCTTCCATTTCAATCACCCTTTCATCTCAGTGATTCCTTCTTCTTTCTCTTTCTTTTTGCTCTTCCCATTCTAAACCTTGTGAGACAGTGTGAGGAAAAAGCAGAGAATCCAAGAGGTAGGACTAAGAGTTTGAAGGATGGCTTATTTTAGATTGATGTCAAGGTATTTTCTCTACCTCTTCTGGATGCTAGAGAAGTACTAGTGTGATTCTTGAAGTAAGGCACATTAGCTGAGAGCTCTGATTAGTGCTTATCTGTCTCTTCCTGGCCTTTCACATGCTAATTTTCATTGTCACAATCATCAAAATAACAGCAAAGCCGTAGTAAATACTGTATCATACAGAAGATACCCACACTGATTACTGTGAGGCCTGAAGGGCTAGGGACAGACATTCAAAAAGCCCGAGCTTGAATTGATTCATTCTTTGCAGGTTAGTCCAACCTGGCTAGGCTAAATCAGCTTTGTAACCAGACAGACATCCCTGAAATGCAGGCACATGCCTGCAGTGGCTCAGGCTAGAAGCTGGGGGGGTGCTAAAGCAGTCCTCCCTTCCCTTTCACAGTACTGAGCTTGGGGCGGGGGGGCATAGCAAGGACCCAGCAGGACACTCTGATAACCCAGCAATGATAACAGTGTTTATCAACCTATTAAGAAGATAACAGAGGGACATTAACAGTTACCTGTTGATTCTAGCTGTTGATTCAGCACCAACCATAGCCAGCATGTGGTCTGCTATCTAATATACAGACACCTCCTCAGCAAGGCAGAGGGAAGGGGGGAATTCCTGCTTAGCATGGAGTGGTGAGGGGGAAGTGGGGAGCAACTTACAGTCTCTGGAGCTGCAGCTAGGGAGAAGAGGGGTGGGACGAGCCCTGCTGTGGAGCGGAGAGCCCCACGTAGCCCAGAGAGCATGCTGGGGTGCTGGGGGAGTCTGATTTATCCTAAACCAGCAAGTGGTCTGGGACAGACATTGCATAAACTCATTTGAGCCAGATCAGTTAAGTCAATTATGACATTCAACCAGGTTTATCTCAAACCAGTTTCAGCCATTTTCAAACTGGTTTATGTGCACTGAACATCTGTTCTGTTACAGGTTTACACCAGTTTCTGATCACTTAAACCGGTTTATGTATAATCTCTGTCCCTAGCCCTGATGACTGAGCTGCTCTATCACCGCTGGGGGTGATCACTGAAGAAAAAGAATGAAGCTGTTGGCTTGGCATCATGTCATGGGGAGGAAGCATGTACTGGTGCTCTGTTTGGTTCAGTACAGATGTTCACTCTATGGGGACTTCTACTGCATCTAAAAGAAATTCTACTAATTCAATAGGGTACAGTGTTTTTTTTCCCTTTCATTGTGGTTTAAAACAGGTAAGTCTTAATTTTGTATTGACATGGGAAGGACAGAAATAAAAACTTGGTTCTCAATTAGTTTACTTCTGCTATAAACTTCTGCTATAAGATAAGAGACACCTCTAAGGATATGGACACCTGACATGATTACTGTGAATTAAATTACCCCAACATGTTCTACAGTAAGATACCACACATTTTGCAAGTGGTTACTTTATCTATATTCAAATGATTTACTGTGTAGTAGGACAGTGTGTAGTATATTTGCTCCACTTTTACTTTGATGGAAAGTCAACTTACAATGTAGAAAATGTGCTGTGTACCCACCCCAAATGAATCACAGATACACTGTTACATTTCACCAGGATGCCAACAAGTTGTTAGAGCACCAAAGAAAACTACAGAAGGATGCAAGAATAGAGAATCATCCATAAAGAGTAGTTAAATCAACTATAAAGTACATATTTATATATAGAAACCCTTCTCACCTCCCTATGGTCAAAGCACTGTGCATGTGCAAAAGCTATGTTTCCCAAAGTTATGATTCAGAGAACTGGGATGGTGCAGTTCATGCCACAAATGGGAACATGACAGTTCTCATGCCTCACCTGTGGCAGCAAAATTTTCCTTTTCTGCAAATACTCCTCTTTTGTATCCCTCCAAGAAATCAGGCAATACCAGGTTTGACATAATTATTCTGCAAATCACATCCTCAACTTGTTCTAATCAAGTGACCTAAAGAAAAATGTATTACATTAAAAGGGTTGTCTTCCCAACTACGTAGTTGATCCAATTGAAGATATCACCTACCTGACTCAAGGTTCAGGTAGTAGTATTTCTAGGTCAAGTGGACTGAAAGAAGCACCAAAGACTACACCTAATTTTCCCCTCAGTTTATACAATCTTAAAAAAGCCCCTAAATGATAATGCTATAAAGCAGAACCTCACAATTTAAGACATTCAGCAGGTTGGTATGTTTCAAGTGAGGTGGCAGCTGTTTTCCCTTTTTTAGAAGCTGCCATTTTTTGGAAAGTATGATCATAGGGACATAGGGCTGGAAGGGACCTCATAAGGTGGTCTAGCCTAGCCTCCTGCTCAGGGAGGCAGGAGCATCCCTGACTAAACCATCCCTGCCAAAAGCCTGTCTAACCTGCTCTAGAAAGTACAGGAGATTATACAACTTCTCTAGGTAGCCTGGTCCAATGCCTGACCACCCTCATAGTCAGAAAGTTCCTCTCAATCTCCAATCTTAATTTCCTTTGTTGATAACCCATATTTCCTTTCCAGTAGAAAGTTACAGCATTGCCACTGGAATTTAATGGTGGTACAAAAGGAGGGAAGAAAAACTGAACTCTGTTTACTTTTTTTGATGTAATCTGTCCAGAGTTAAGAAATCTTAGCTGCCAGTATCTCCTGATTAACCAAAGAAAGGGTACATCAGACCTCTGTGATTTCAACAGGATCCAGCATAAATGTTCTGTTTTCTTTAGGTTTGTTTTTAAGACCCAAAGATAATTCAGAAAAAGCCATCAATGGCCTTGGAAAGGATTTTAAGTATGAGAAAACGGCACTAGAATGCGCTGAAATCTATAGCATATTGGCTAGCTAAGTACACCAAAAAGACCATTACTCATCTTTGCAATGCTGGTCATTAAAAATATGCCTTGGTGCTTACAAGTTCCCACAATGGATTTATGGATTCTCTGCTCTATAAATCTTTTCTCTGCTTTTTTAATTTAAGGAAATATAAACAATCTGCTCCATTTGTGCAGCACAGTAACTACTGCTATATATTACAGCATACACTGTCTCCTGGATATATCCACATACCCATCATTGGTCCATACCAAAACAAAAAACTATTTTCAAAGAGTTATCTATATCAGGGTAAGTAAGAACTCTTAAAAGATGCATCCCTTTTTCATCTGTTATTTTCTAGTTCCAATTATAATTTCTTTGAGGTAGAGGCCATAACTTTTTTTTACTATCTAAAAAATGCCGTGCATTTGTGCATGTCTACAAATGTACTATATTAACGATATGAAAAATGGGTGCAAACTTATAGTTTGTTTCTAGAGATGGAATGCTTACTTATGCCCTACCTGTATTAGAATGCACCATTTTGAACAGGCTATTACTGTGTCCAATTACCAGCTGTCACAACCCAAAGTTGTGGTTTTTTGTTTTTGTGTGCTTCGGCACTGCTAAATTATGTTCCCGCCAAATTGCAGCTTTTTTGTACGGTAGAGTTTTCTGCTGCAATAGGAGAACCCGCGTGCAAAAGAGTATTTCCCGCCGTTTGTAGCCTTCTTTGCATGGTGCATTTCTTTTGCATCATAGTGATGCACGGTGCAAAGGAGTTCCCGCCATTTGTATTTAGATTTGTGCCACATTATTGGCCGGTTCTAAATGTAGGCATACGTGGGGGTTGGCTATTGGCTTGCTAGCCGTACAAAAGGCTTGGGTAGTTTCCACCCAAGTCGGAGAGAGAGGAAACCTGGAGAGATACAGAACTCACCAGGAGGAGGAGACTTCGCGCTGTGTGAAGATCTCCAAGCGATGTGGACCCTTGCGGACCCAACGCACCTTTCTTAAGCAGGCAACGGAGGTCCGTTTAGCTTCTAGCCTCTCCCCATCACCGAGCGCAATCCTAGATGTATCCCTATCCTAATATACCCAATTTTTGAACCCACGGAGTCTTAACAGCTCCGGGGGACTTGGGAACCGAACAGA
>NW_005841943.1:2972056-2999556 GCF_000455745.1 Alligator sinensis | reverse complement strand
ATTAGTGATCAACTAAGTTAAGGATGGTTAGTCTAGGTGGTAAAACAAATACTGAAGATACCCACGGACTGAATCTGGGTCATAGGAACTCCACCAGATGCACTAGTTACCATCAGAATTTTTGTGTTGAGAAAGTAGGACAGAAAGCAAGAGGAACACTGCTCTGGATTCTGTTTGTGGCATACATGCGTCAAGATTATTTTTGTGATCAGTTAGGCTAGCACATCATTTTAGATTATTGGCTCTTGTCACCAGGCTAATCACCTGTAAGTACTGACCTACATTTTCACATGGATTTGTCTACCAGATTTATTTAAAAATATAAAAAAAAGGATGAAAAATTACATAGAAAATAAGAGGCAGGGGGGAAAAACAGTTAAGACTCTTATCCTTCAAAGACCTAGGCAAACACTTGATATGTACCATTTAAAAAGCACCACTGGAGTCAGCATAAAGACTACTTCACTAGTGAGAAAGCCAGTTGCTAAATCTTTACAGGACAGGAAAGCCACCACCGAATACACATGCTGTTTGTTTTACTACAGTATGCCAGCTAGGTGCTGGAGCACAGCCAATCTAAAAGTAATATTCCTAAACTACAAAAAAAAATCCTGATTACAGAACAGAACAAAGACCTAAATCCAAAGCAATATTTTAAGGAAATTAAACATTTAATTGGAATCAAGTGGCTTCTTTGGACAACATCATGGTGTTAGCTCTAACCTTTTTCTGGCACTGGACCTTTTTGGCAGATGCAAGAACAGTAACTGTCCTCCAGATTGAAATCAGATGTATGTGGCATTCTCAATTTAAACGATTAAACACAGACTAAACCAGGTAATTACAAATACATGTGTTGGGGACTTTTCCCCCCTCAATTTGTAAAATTGTTCCCATCTTTAAAAACACTTTTAAAAAAGGTGGAATTACCAGTGCACAGAAACAGATGTGTTTTGTAGCTAAACTGTTGGGAATTCAGACTTCATGTCTGACATCACCTGGTTTTGATTCAGTATTCATTGTTTCAGGTTAATTCTGCTTAATCTCAGCTCTAAAGTAAGACCATCCTACCAGCTTTGGGTCAGTAGGATAGCTTCACTATATTTTAAATATATGTCAATTAAAAAACACCTTATTCACAAAAAGAAAAAAACCTATAATATAAATAAATTAGGCCTGTTTACATAGTAACTAGTGAGATGCAATTCTACTTGGAGCATATTTGCCTACAGTTACTGTTGAAGTGGAAACGGTCTTTGGTTTCCAGCATTGAATACAACTCATATTCCTCTTATCCTACAATCAAAGTGTCTTTGGAAAGCTCTATTGCCTACGCTGTTGAATCCATTTGCCACAGAACAGGTGCAGGAGTCTTCCTTATGCTGATCTGACTACAGCATCAGGACCACACATGGTAAAATTCCTTGGTTTTGATGCTGGAAAATGTTGTGTATATCTATTTAAATTTCTTAGCACAAGAATCTTCTAAACATCTTCTGTTCGCCTCCCTCTAAGTTTGAACTTGATGTGCTAACTCACACTTATCTGAAGTGTTTATTCCTCACACATCTGCACAGTGACATATTACAAGCAATCCCAAGATTCAACATAGGATTCTAAAACCCTTGTGTATCCCTTTCTCCTGATATCAGGAAAGGCTTTTGGTTTGGGAGGTGCAGGGCTAAAGCCTCCCCCCTGCCCCCCCCCCACCAACCCCACCCTAGGACTTCAAACATCTAGACCTCTGGCCCAGTCTTAATAAAAGAGAGATCATGCAGCAGACACTATCCTAAATCCATTTTTAGTGATAGTAAATAAGTAGTCATTTACATTTCAAGGGTATTTTGTGACTGCTTATTTTTATTATCTTCAATATCAGATGTTAATCATCAGTCTGTATAGATCTTTGAACATTTGCTAAATGAGTGCAAGATTTTATTAAGTTACAAGTCATTCTACAGCTCTCTAAGTGATTACTTAATGTGCATACATTGGCTGGTACATGCTTTTGTCCACCACACATATCATTTATAATTTAACAGGTCATTACAACTTTAGTGTAATTGTGGGAATAAAAGCACATAACATTCATTTTTAAATTATTTCATTTTATGATTCACATTTAGGCACAAAATGATTGTATTTAAAAGCACTAGAGAGCAGTTCTTAAGTGTAAATTAGCATAAGCAAAAATGAATGAATATGGACATTTGCATTGTCATAATATCTATATTTTAAGACATACAATATACTGTCCCACAACAGCTTCTTTTATAGATTAACAGGCTATTATTAATTGGGAAGGCACATTTCAAGGTATAAGTACTGTGTGCCATACATTCCATATTGTAGCAGTATTGTCTAAGAAATTGAGGGAAGTTTATCTATTTAGAAGGCAATTATGTAACTAAGGAATTTACATGATTCTGTGTTTTGTATAACTCCGTAAGTACTGGCTCAATATTCTACAACATCAATTCTTGTTGCATTTAGAATTCCAGAGGCGGCCAAAACTAGAATCTGCCATGCTGATTGATAAGACTCCTCTCTATGATCCTCCTGTGTACTCTGCCTAGGGCCACACAGAAGGCCAGGTTCTCAGCTTACATAACTCAACTTTAGCTTTACTGACTTCAAAGACAGATTAACTTGATGGAGATTGGCTACACAAGTCCAGCTGAGGATCTGGCCCTAAATCTGGTTCATAGGTTACATTTTTATTACCCAGAATGACACTCCATGTATCTCCTACAACTGGCAAAACACATCTAATCTTTGTTCAAAAAGTTTGAGACAAAAGCTGGTCCTCTAGGTTCTAGTCCCACTGTATTTCAAGGTTTACCAGCTTCAAATAGAAAAGATGCTGGAGATTCTAGTTAAGCTCTGTACAGAGACAGCATGGTAAAGTCCCTCTTTACTTCTATAGTACATACTTCTAATGGTAAACTGTTAAGTAAACAGAGTCCTTTGGGACTGGAATCTGGACGACTACAATCTTTCTGGTTGTCAAAAAGACTAGCCTGATGTCCCAATAGCTTAAATCACTCAACTGCCTGTTGTGTCAAATGCTCTACTTTTTTTGTACCATTAGATCCACATTTTGGAGATAAATAATAGCTTTATCACTGTTCAAAATGTGGTTTCTTTTTTTTTTTTTTATCCTACCCTGTGAGCACATTGGCAAACCATTTAGTAACTCAGGAACTTGTTTGTCCTTGTGAAAATTCTTGGACTAAATATTATTCTGCAGTCTTTATCTTTGAGGCTTCTCACACTCGGCTGTGTGTTAACTCTTTTGCCTCATGATCTTGGTTCCATTGGGCAACTTAAAAACTATATATATTTACAGATATTTTAAATATTTATTTTAAATATTCTTTTAAATATTTAATTTATTCTAACACTTTCTGTGCAGAATCAAAATGGGTCTCATACAAAAAAGGCAAGGAAACAACCCCTTACCCCCTGCCTTAAAGTATTCAAGAAATATGTTGCCATACTATGCAGTATCACTTTTGCCAAAGTTTTTGATGTTCTCCACTGCACTAGGAAAGTCAATCACAGTATAGTATTTAGGACTTGGACAAAATATACTTTTTACTTGCTTTAAAAGGAGGAGAGGGAGCTGCCACTCGGGAGCAGACATCAGCTGTTATGATTTAACTCTTACATCTGCATGATACAATTGAGCCAAATTACTCTTTGACACAGTGAAACAGGGTTAAAGTTGGTATAATTTTACTACACCTGTATCACTACAGAATCATGCAGATGTAACAGTTACATTGGAATAGGTGACATCAGTGTCCTTTGATACCGATGCAACTGTTAAATCTTTCTACACTACAAGAGCTTGGATTTCCTGGCTCTTGTGGTGTAAGAGCCAGGAAATTTTAGACTGCAAGAGCCTGTCTGGTGGAAGTTACACTGTTACAGTCATTGTAAGGGATGAGAGAATCTGAAACCTGGCACCATAGGTTAATCAATAAAGAGAAAAACAAAATATCCATGATTTATTGAGTGCACAGTGGTATAAAAGAGGGATATGCTATAAAAAGGCATTCTAAAAATAATCTACATATATTTAGATAGAACTTACCACTGTCAAGCATGATTTTCTAAGAGGCCTCAAAGGATTTGGAGGTACTGAAAATTTCAACCATGCCCCATCAGAAGTTTATTCAGGGGGTGGCAAAATGGTGGATGTGACCAGCAGCTGGACTCCATTTCCCAGTAGCCCCTGCCTGGGGTGTGTGGGCAGTGGATCTCAGGTCTGGACCATGCTGTCACCGCTGCAAAATCCTGGCCCTGGAGTAGCTCCCCATCCTGCCAGCACTGCTGGGCTGATCTTTATAGGAACCCAGGTCCCGCGCTGTCACTGCTCTGCCACTCCGGGGGCCTCCATAGAAACTGGCCATCAGCATGGGCTGACACTGCTGGGAAATGGAGTCTGCCACATACCCAGTCTGGCCCGCGGGCCACATTTTGCCCTCCTCCGAGTTAATGGGACTTGCACTACTAATTTTCGCTGAAAATGATATTCATAATATCTAAGTACATGCAAAGCTGTTTTAAAGCTGCAGAAATCTGTTATTAGGTAACAGTTGACAGCTAAATACATAGGGCTTACAAACCCTTGATGTTTTATTGTTTAGGAAGCCAAGCTGTGACTGCCAAATAAAATACATTAACCTAAGAAAGTGTTTATTTTGCAGTGGGCATAAAAGTGGGGTTTGTCTACATGTCAGCCTAAAAGGTTGACTAAGAGTGACTAGCTGATAGAATTCTGACCACTATTAGGTCAGCATAAGACCAGGGCCACTTGTTTTCATAGTGTAAGATAAGGGTGATATTCACATACGTCATCAACAAATGCAATATAAACAAGTCCTAACACTACACACTTCTTAAAACAAGTTACACATTTGTTTAATCTAAGCAGATGTCAAGACAAAAAAAATAGCATCTGCTTTAGCTGAAGTGAACTTTAACATTTATGTTGTCCTTCGTCAAGAGCAGTGAAGAACATAAAACACTGTGAGCATAAAACTTTTCAGGGGCATTTTTCATTGGAGAAGCAAGACAGATGTTTTAATTTTTTCAGTAATCTGGGCAGTAAGTCTCTTTGCTAAACTGTTCACTCTTACTATTAAAATTGATTTGCACAATGCTACATCACAGCCAAAGCAAGCACAGCCATTATTAAAGAGGAGGCTGCTCACACATGTTTCAGTGCTTAGCCAAATCAGCTACTGATGAAGGGATCATCCTTTGCCTAGTTTCCCTTTTTATGTAATTGCAAGGAAATTATAAAGAAATCATTTGTGGTTCTGAAATGGTTATGCTGACAGGTAGACTTGCTCCTGTCCTGCTGCTTTTACACCCACAATCACCCCAAGAGGCAGTTGTTTACTTCCAACACCAAATGTCTTTGACTTCATTACCCCACTTTGGAACTTGTAGCATTCAAAGAACTAAAACCAAAAACGTGAGTCTAGGCCTGTCTCCATGCTCATGGAGAAATGCCATGGAAATTGATATTTTTACAGATACAGATATGGAAGGAATGATACTATTAAGGAAACAGAACCAACAATTTAAGCAAAAACAAAAATACTTGGCAAGGAATCTGGTTGAGCCAGAAATTAATTAAGGCCACTTGTGGACCCCTAAAAATAATTCGACCAGAGGTACAGACCCCTTTCAACTGTAAGTGTGGGTATTCATATACTTTTGATTGATCATAGTCATCTTTCATGGACCCCTCAGGTATAGTCTATAGACCCCCAGGGCTCCACAAACCACAGGTTGAAAACCACTGCTCTACAGATATCTGGTTCAATGCTTTCCCTCTATAGCATCTCCTTCTGCCACTGTGGCTGGATGGACCACTGTCTCTGACCCAATATGGAACTTCTTTTGTTCTTAAAAGAACAGGTAGGTGATTTCCTATGGTCCATCTCCCTATGATTCTATAGTGCTTGGTTTTGTATTACTAGATGAGTATAAGACGACATAATAAGCACTTTTGAGAAGGGCAGTTGTGCACAGTTACCTTCTCCCATGCTGTATTTTCTCCTTATTTCTTCTTTTTCATTGTTGCAGAGCTTCACATTTATTATCAAATCTTCCCTTACTGCTCACATCTCCCTTTGCTTTACATTGTTCAGCTTTCTTCTGTCTTTGATCAAAATGTACTTTGGGAGACAAGTTTTCTCTGTTTAACTCATCAGAAAGCCTTGAAGAATCCTATGAAATTCCTAGGATGTTTAGCTGTATTTGTATCTATTTCTATATCTATCATAGAAAGTTGGGGTTGGAAGGTCATCTACTCCAACCCCCTGCTCAAAGCAGGACTGTTCCCAACTAGATCATACAAGAACAACCTATACAAAATTTGAAATCTTAGCATGGCTTTTCACTCCAGAAGGGAATGCGGTCAAGTGATTACAGAAAGCATGGTCAAGCATATAGACATTAATATTAAGCATTTTCATTGTAGTATCACCAAAAGGTTCCCAACAGGCCAGGGTTCCATGGTTCCAGACAACTTATAATAGCATTATAAGCTACAGTCCCTGGTGATATATGTGTCCCTACTTAGTTTTCCATGTAAGAGCAAATGAAGGGTGAGAAGTGACACATCAAAGGCAGAATGAGTAGCAGTCAAAGCTGTCTGTGCATTGACCATTTTAGATTATGGCTCAGGGAAGGTTGAATAAAGTTACTGTGAATTAGAATAACTGGTGATGTTCATTATGCCTTTCTCTAGACTTGAGAGAGGCAACAGCTATTGTTAATATCACCCCTACGTCTAGAGCTGTACTTTGCCTGAAATTATGCTTAAATGTTTTAAGAACATAGGAAATTGTGTGTGGCTGGAACAGGTTTAGTGAATATGTAAATTCATACATATTTGTATATGTAAATTCAAAGATTTTAGCACCATGCCTGTAACCAGCTCTACTGACCCTGTGCAGATAGAAATTCAAAGAGGGTTATACCATGACCAAATAAGGGTGGATTTTCACTGCAAGAGCAAGAACCTATGCTGACACTAGAAGACATTTCTATTTTTGCCTCAAACTTGAATCTCACTAGAACTCTTCCACCCCACCCCCAATAACCGCCCCCCCAAAGCCCCCATCCATTGTAAAACACTGGCAAAACTATTTTGCTCTGATCTTATTCAAACAAGTTACTGACTAATTTTTATACCTTTCCAAAGAAGTCAGAGGGTAATGATGGGAAATCTCACTCAATTTCTAGGATTTGGTAAAATTAAGAGCAATTGAAATTGAGGACCTAATACATCTTAGCTATTAGAGGTAGGTATTGCAACCAGCCCCCTCTGTAATATACATAGAAATATGTGTGCACACAAAAATCTGAACCAAACTTTAGTTTTTCTGCTGAATTGGTTTCATATATTCTACAGCCCTCACACATCTGAGTAATCCTATGGATTCTGATTTTACCATTAATGCCTATATAAAATCACAGCTATGGGATGAAGCCACTAGATTTTATTTAAACTATATTTTAAGATGTGGCTTGATCTTGCTAGGAGGGCTGATTCTTCCTTAAGGATAGGATAAACAGGGCTGTGAACACTGAGTGCCTGCAAACACTGTTTATACACAGGATCCTGGCTATAATGGATACATTTTTTATCCATATCTCTTTGACATTAGGCTAAAAAAAAACATTGTTTTATTTATATTTGCAGGAAGTTGTCATCCTGGTTGGAAATAAAACTAGAATGTAAAATAAAGATGGCTATTACTCTGTTGCCACTTTCTGAAATGTTATTGTTCAGGGGTAAAATTTCAGAATGCACACTATGCGCCTCTTGCAATATACATGTATTTGTAGTAGAAAGGTCTCTGTATATTGGCAGACAAGTGTTGCAGCTAGCCATCCTACTGTACATTGACTCATTAAACAGACATAATTTACAATTTCCTCTTAGGCGTTTACATTTGAAATTTCAGCTTTCATAATAAGAATCTCTTGTATGTACACATGACAATGAAAGCACTTTAATGATCATAACAAATACTCTTCCTGTGAACATACTACAGGGAAAAAAAATCCTCAAATATCTTAGCTACAAAATGCCAATAAATTGAATTTATGTCTCATTTAATTGTGCAGTGGAACAGTTAGTACTTAAAGGGTATGTACACTTCCCCTAGTCTCTTTCTTCCTGAGAAACTTTCAGAGGCTGAAAATCAATTCCTTTTGTCTCCTTGTTATTCATCTGTTACACATTAAGGAGGAACTCAGGGCATCCAATGAGCCCACAATAGTCTTTCATCTCCAGAAAAGCCTGGTATGAATTAAACTCTTATGCTCACTCAAATTATGGCTACGTATTGCAGTATGCCACCGATTTATCTGCTCGTGACTTTTGCAGTGTTGCAACTAGCTAATTTGAATCTTTCAACCTAAGTCACTCTTCTACATTACTAGCTAATAGAGTGTGTTAAAAATGTTTTTACAATAATGTACATAAATATATATCCACACAAAATATAGTATTACATATTTTTTTCTCATTCTCTGCAGTATGTAGAACTTAAATTAGAGGTAGGCAACATTTTTGGTCAGAGTGCTGAAAAAAACCTAAATGTCTACCTTGTAACGTGCCAGAGTGTCGGCATGACAGAAAAACAAAACTGAGGTAGTGGATACATGGTGGGATGCACTGCATATTATTATAGTTAATAAACCTAAATGTTGCTTTAAAAAAAAAGAAAAAAAGAAGGAAATAATAGGTTTTCTAAAAATTCTAAATCTGGTGACAATAAAAAAAACCCTTCATATACCACCTTTGTTCTTGTGTTTTTTTGGGTTTTTTTAAGTATGTTGTGATGAGAGAGAGAAAAAAAGAGAAAAAGAAAGAGAAGAGAGAGAAAAAGGAGAGGAAAGAAAAAAGGAGAGAAGATATAAAAAAGAGAGAAAGAGGTAAACAGAAAAAGGAGAAAAAGAAAAAATAAAAAGAGAAAAGGAAAAGGGGGACAGAAAAAGGAGAGAAGAAAAAGAGAGAAGAAAGGGAAAAAAGAGAGAAAGAGGGAGAGAGAAAAGAAAAGGAGAGATAAAAAGAAGATAAACATGAAAAAGGAGAGAAAAGGAGAGAAAAAAGAGGGGGGAAAGAAAAAGAGAGAAGAAAGAAAAAAAAGAGAGAGAGAAAACAAGGAAAAAGAGAAAGAGAGTGTGTCATTCGCCGCCTAGGTCTCCCATTGCTGTTGGCTGTGGCTTGGGCCCGCTGGTCCAGGGCAGTATCCACGGGAGGGAGGCAGCAACACCGCAGCAGCAGACGCCAGGGCAGGGGCGCTCAGGCCACCCTGACAGTCTCAGAGTAGGGGGAGCCTGGGGGTCCAGGGTTGGGAGGGCGGGCCCAGCAAGGCTCAGGCAGACAGGCGCCACATCCCACCTGGGCAGGGGCAGTACCAGGATGCTAGGCACTGGGGCCAGGTGCTCAGGGTAGGGCCTGGATGGCATAAGCAGAAGTAGGTACAGGGGGCGGTGCCACAGGCAGGCTGACTCGGCTGGGCCCTTGGAAAGATGGCAACCAGAGGAGAGCAGGGGCTGGGTGGGATGTGGGGGCTACCCCAGGGCCCCGCAGACTTGGGCCGCAGTGGGCAGTTGTGCCCAGCACCACTCGAGGTGGGCTCAGCCCATGCATCTCCATGGGGATGGGCCTCAGCTGCCGTGCCTGTGAGGGGACGCTGCTTGGCCAGGGCATGACGCCAGGCTCTAGGTTTGGCCTCCCTGTGCGCAGTGCACGTGGGGCAGAGCTGCCCCTGGTGCTAAGGCCCAGCTGCAGGAGTCACCCAGGCCTTGGGAACAGCTGTGGCAGGCAGCGCTCAAGGCTGAGCCAGCTGGGAGTCTCCAGCAAAGGGCTCTCCGCAGTGCCTGCCCGGGCCTCAGCCTCATCCACCCACAGCTCCCCTCAAAGGGCCGGGCCAGGCTGGAGGGTGCGGGCCAGGGCCAGGAGGCAGGGTCTGCAGGGTGTAGGCTGTGTCCCTGCCTGTGCCGCCAGTGCCTGCCATGGTGCTGGAACTTGTGGCTGCTCCAGAGAGCAGCAGCTTTAAAAAAACACAAAACAGTTTTTCTAAAAAAAATTTCCTCGCACACCTCCTAGCATGCTGAGGAAAATGTCCCCATGTGCCACTAATTGGCACACGTGCCAGGGGTAGCCTATCCCTGACTTGCATAAAAAATCTCTTTACTTTCTTTAAAATCTTTGTGTAGTTTATGAGAATAATGTCCCTCAGTTACAATATCTTATTATGGGATCTTCATAAAGTGGCAATCCAGAAATGAGGATTATGTAACAGATGATCTTTTGGTAATATTTAACTGGAATAAACTGTGTCAGGTTATAAGGACTTTTTAATCAAGGGTCTCCTTTTGATGTGGATTTTAGCACTTCTTCTTTCTGTAAAAAATACAGAATTTCGTTTTACCCAAAACTCTTGATCACCATCAATAAGTGTACTGTTCTTTCACTCCTGAGTTCCTCTGGATATGCTACCATATGGCCCATCCCACAAAAAAAATTAAAGCTTCCATCAGATTCAGGTATGAATTGAGGTTTAAAATGCTCGTTTCTATTTAATCTTTGTTTCTTGTTGTTTTATTTTTCTTCCTGCCAATACACTTGTCCTATCTTTCAGCTCTCACACAACCCCAGTGGTTGAAGTAATACATTCTAATTAAGGAAGCAGGTTTGCAACTCCTCATAAACATCTTTTCCTACAGTAAGCCTGTGAAAGGCAAATAAACTACATTTTAGCTACCCTGTTCCAAGCCTATTCAGTGTCGCCTTTTTCGGAAGTTAAAATGTCATTATGATTTATCGTTCACTCTCCGTTACGTCAATCACCAATTTGAGTAGATTAAAATGTTTTAAAATAATACACTTTTAGATCTAAAAATATACAGTCTATGTATATACTGCTATCAAAGATGTTTCTCAGGTATATCTGACCCAGTTTAAAATTTGCTAGCTTGGTAACACATCAGTGCAGTGCACCATGATCTCTGAAAGAACTCACAGAACTAGCTTAGGTACTAGAAGCAATATAGCCATGATGGCTAACTGAATCAGACAGGGAGCTACTAATATGACTATGGGGCTTCTGGTACTTAAGATGACTAGTTCAGGTATCTCTAGAGAGTATTTTAAGGGCAGCAGCACAGAGATCGGAGCTTCCTGCAAAACCTGCCTGAGGAACAGGATAAAGGACTCCAATGGTTAGCCTGCCCTGAGCTCCGTGCTGCTGCAGCTACTTCATCAGTACCTACTGACCTACCTAGTTAAAGATACACTGCTGTATGTAACTATGAGTTGCAGTGTAGACCTATCCTAAGTTTCCCAATTTCCTAGTAATGCATTATTCATATCCTAATTCTACCCAACTGGTTAAAGCTAATTCACAATATTTTTTCACTTTTTGAGGTTTTTAAGACCCAGGTAGACAAAGCCTTCGCCGGGATGATATAGTTGGTTGTAGTCCTGCTTTGAGCAGCAGGTTGAACTAGATGACCTCCTGATGTCCTCCCAACCCTAATTTTCTTTGATTATTTGGAATTAATCCCTGGCTTTTGACAATGACATTAAAAAAAAAAGCCAAATGAACAGCAACTGTTTAACTTAATTGTTTACTGAAAGAAGCAGACTAGATTCAGACTCTGACAGCTAGGATCTTCTAAGGTTATTTGGGAGTAAATATAGAAGTCCCCTTTTCAGTGGTCCTTACCTCACTGGAATCTTCCTGTTGATTGATAACAGCTAGTGCATCCTCTGCAGCTTGTCGCTTGGCTTCTGCAACGGTGCGCTCCATTTTAGCTCTCTCTGAAGTGATCATATCATGGGCTTTCCGTTCCGCTTCTGACACTGCCTTTTGCAACTCGGCCATCGCCTGACGTTTTACTTCATTGACAGCTTCCTCTACAAACAAGTCAAGAAGTCTTCGTAAGCATAATGGTACAGGACTGCTGTTGAGAGGGACTAATGCATAAAAGCAGCGTACACTCTGCTATATTATGGCTCTTCACTTCCTGGAGCAGGAAAAAGAAGAACTTAACTCCCCAAGAACACTTAGCTAGTCTTCCTCTCTATCCCCATCAGCTGAAGAATATACAAAGTACTCAGATATCATGGTGATTATTTCTATAAATTTAGAAGTCTCTGATCTTCAATTATCCTTTTGTATCTTTTATGAATATCTTGCTTTGAAATTTATATTGAAGAGCACTACACTTACAAAAGAATTCTGTAAAAATAACTAAATGTGAAGTGACATTGTAGGCATTTTTAACTCTGTAACATTTTGGTTTACAGATTATGTAGTGGCAGGACACATCCCTGAAGACATTAACAGGTACAGACATTACGCTCTTACCAGTATAAGTGATCAGAAACCGATCTATACCCATAACAGGAGTCTGGCACACAAAACTAGTCTATACCCACGATAGAGCACAAGTTTGGCACACATGGACTGGCAAGTGGCAGAACCTGGTCTAAGATATGCCCCCCCTCAAAGGAGGTGGGGGTGGGGAATGTGTGCTTGTGCTTTCTGTTTGCTACTGATCTAAACTACACTGCTTACAGAAAACTGCATAATTTAGATCAACTCTGACTCGGGCTTTTTGAATGTCTGTATCTAGCCAAACAGGTTCTTTGGTATATAAACATGTGATGTAAAGAATAATGGAAATGCACTCAGAATTCATTTAAGTGTTTAAACAATATCAGTATTAAACAGATAATCTGATATTAGTCTTTTTAATATTATTTCCTGAGTATATAATTTTCTGATTTCAAACCTAAAATTTCACTTTAAATTGTGTCTTAACATTTGTATCCTTACATTTGTGTCTTTGTATTACAATTTACCTACTAAACTCTGTTCCAACTCAAGACTTAATTTTGAAAAATATAGTCCTTGATTCAGCAAACTTCTGAAGCACATACAAGTCAATACAGCTTAGGCACACACTTAAAACTGAACATGTGAGCAACTGCTTTAAATCTGAATTTAAGTGTTGTTTTCAGATCATACAAATCAGTGCAACTAAAGTATCTAGTATGAATTAGTACCAAACCTTCTACCATGCAAACTGTCATGAATTAGTTTTCAGTTTTTGATGCAAGAAGAGTGCAAAGACTTTACTAATGTACAATCTTTCAATTAACAACTAAAACAAGTAATTTCTTCTTTTAAAAAATTAACTGCTCTAATTAACAAGGAAACCATCCTCCCTCTGAATTAGTTTATCTAATATTCATCTTTATTCAAAGCAAAATGACAATGATTAATTGAAAATTTAATAAGCAGTACTTATTAACTTGGCAAACCTAGTACCAATTAACACTCTATTAAAACTAATTATGACATGTTTCATTCAAGTATTTGCACTTAATTGTTTCACCCACTTAAAAAGCACCTTAATTAAATGTTCTGTTTAATTAAAAACATAGATTTCTAATAAAATGTTTTACTGTGGATTAAAAGTATAAGCGCTACAAGTATGCTATGGTTACCTTGGGTATGTACAGTATTTCAGATGCTTTGATATATTTTATAGACATATACTAAAGTCCATAATGCCCCAACTTGTAAGTTCTGAGATGCACACTATACTTGGTATCATGTTCTTATAACAGTAGCATCACTTAAAGGGTTATTTCAATTCACCCCCGTGTTGCAAAAAGTACTTATTTTACAGTACAACATGTGAAAAACGAAATGACTATCTGAACTGCTAAAATGATTAAAAGAATTCCTAGTGTAGGCTCCATTCATGAATGAACTAGTCTCTGCCCCAAAAAAGATATGTGGGGGGGGGGGGGGGGGGGGGGGGAAAGGGGAGACGTGTATGAGATAAAACTTATTCCTTTATTTTTATGAGGCTGAAAATATGCACTTATATTACTCTACCATAAATGTAGTTAGGGGGAGGGACCAGGGAGAGGGAAAAATCATACCCTTCAACGAGACAGCTAGGACTTAATTTACTTTGAATATTCAAGGTGAATTAAAATTCTATCTAAGTGGCAATACAGGACAATAATTTTTGCTTACGATCAAAGCTGCAGCTTGACTAATTGTATATGCAAATCAGGCAATTTATATTTAAATTATGCATTCCTATTCTAGTCCCACAGGCGCACACAGATCAGCAAAGGGAATTGGTAGGACATTTGCAAGGTGCTTGAATATTTATTACCAACTGCAAACATTCACTGATCGCTTGAAAAGAAATATACACAGGCAAACACACAGATGCAGTTTTATTACCATCTTTATAAAACTGAGGCAACTTAAATACAGACCTTTTCCATCTTATGAACGACAGTTATTAACAGAATTGATTTTTTTTGTGAAAAATTCTATGCTTTTTATGGAATTTGCTGTGAATGGGAAAAATTTAAATGTGTATGATACACTATCACTGTGTCATACAAGCTTATCAAGCTTAGTCTTTGAAATGGTTAGAAAAATCCCAGTTAAATCTTTGTTTTGACCAAGTTTTCTAATTTAATGTTTTATAAAATATAAATTGTTTATATTTTGCTTACCAAACTTATTTCTTCCCAACCTAGGTACAGTGTGATACAATATAATTCTGAATTATATAAAATTATTCAATGTTCAATATAACTCTGAATTATATAAAATGTTTTTCAAAAGGTCAAAATAGCATCACCCAAATGTTTAAAACATTAAATAGGCCACAAAAGTTGTGGAAGAAAAATGAATGTCTCTAGTTTCAGTGAACTGTGTATTTTGGGTTTACAGTTACACTTGACTAAGAATGGTTAGCAGATAAATCAAATGCTGTGTTGAAAAGTAATAACAGAGCCACAAAGGCAAGAACTGATAAAAGCTTATTAGCTTTTTCAAACACAAAACAACATTGTTGTTTCAATACTGTACAACCAAACAATGCTACCTTATGAAGGGTATTTTTCAGCAACACAAATACTGATTTTTTGCACATCCTAGTGTTATAAATAACCTATAATACTTAAAGTTACTTTACAGGCAGGCAAGCACTGCAGACTTGATAATCAGTTTAAAATAAAAAACTCAAAATTCTTGAGCAACAAAGATTATGGAAAAAGCAGAAGGGGATTTTACTTTCCTAGACAGACAATACTCTACTTTTCAAAGACTAAGAATAATACTGGAAATGGCTACCACTCATCATTTCTTCATATCAGGGCTTCAGTGTCTCAAGTTGGGCACCATACAAGATAGACAACATTAATATGTGCCTTTTAAGATATAAGTCTAAGATTTTCTTTTTTATAAAAGCTTGCAGGTTTTGTGAATGTATATATAAATAAAGATGGCAGACACATGCTTCCTGTAGAAAAGCAGCATAATGATTACAAAGAGTTTATTATTGTCTCTTAATCAGAAGATACGCTCAAATAACATTCAGTCTCATTTAAATCCACATTAGCAAGAAAACACAGTTATGACTAGAAATGGGCTAAAATTAAAAACCCTGGCCAACAACCCAGCAAAAAAAATGCTCACAAGGCATTCATTCCTATAGCTCCTTCACACCAGCTAAAGATCTAGCCTCACTTCCTGAGGGCATTTGAAAAGCTGAACCCAATCCAAGTTCTGCAGCTCAAACCCATCTCTTACATGGAATGAAACATCATTTTCTTCCTTTTTACTGTGCCTACAAATCACAGATCATTTGATATGTCAAATTGTTTGCAGAATCTGTTAAACAGCAAAACCTAGAGACCCTTCGAAAAATTAAGAGCGAGATTTCAGCAATTCCTCTGAATATCACTGCTTTAAATGAAGTTTTCTTGGACACCAGCATGCTTGATCATTGTTTCTTATTTTTACATTAAGATACTAACATAAATAAAGTAAAAAGAAAACAAATATGTCATTGACATACATCATCATCACGTTTCAAGGGTTAGATTTTCATTGGACATAGGAATTCAAATTTGTGGACTGAATGAATTGTGTTAATTTCTGTATGAACAGTGACAGTTCCATGAAACATGCTTTCATACATAATGAACAAACATGTGCGCTCCAAATGAAGACTCCACAATACATTAATGACGGGTCTACTGCTTCAACATGCCTTTATAACATTTGGGCATTATCGTGCCATAATAAGTAAAACATTCTAATGAAAAACAGTTACCAGACAAACAAAGCACAAAATGTTGAAACTATTGTATCCTTGGCATTCAATCATGATGTGTCACATGTTCAAAGGAGGCTGCAATGGGATACACAATTAATTGTACAACTGAGTGGACATTTGCACATGTAAAATCAGGGAAAAGTGTAGCTGAATCATCTACCCAAACAGGTAGCTAAATTCATCTACTCAGAATGGCAACATCCTAAGTCTGCTAAGGGCACTGACTCACTTAGTCTGGGAAAGAAATACTGGTCCCATTTAAAAAGTGATCTATGCCAGTGTACTTCTATACTCATGCAAAGTGCTGGAACTCTGCAAACCCATGTCTAGCTGCATACATCACATTGCAACATCAAGGACATAGTTGCATGCAGATGTTGGTGCAAAAAGCTTGAGTGCAGTTGTGCAGATGTAACATTGTGTGTTTCTTTGAAAATATGAGGTCTATAAACATAGACCTTATCATTGATTAGAATCTATAAAGTTTTAAAAATTTTAGAATTTTTCACATTATGACCCCGAATTGTATACATATTACCAGTTTTTAAAATGTATGCATTTATTTGTTCCTCCTGTGAGTCTAATAGGCTTGAAAAATCTTGAAACTTAAATAATGCCATTTTAAAAAATTGCTCACAGACTGAAGATATACTGTATCAAATTTCAGCCTGAAGCCATTATAACCCTTGAAAATAGAGGTGTTTAATAGCGGTATTGATAACCCTCAACTGTAGAGGCAGATGCTTCTATTATAAAGATTATTTCATGTACTGATCAGTTCCAGTTTAAGATTATTAAATACAATATCTTTTTGTTACTAGTGAGCCCTTTCTTTTTATTCCTCACATCAGTGCATTAACAACTGCACACAGCTGCCAGAATGCTAAGCTCATGTTTTTAAACAATTCTTACCAGCTTTCTTCCAGATCTCCTCTGGCACATATCCAGAAGCAGGCCTGTGAAGGAATTCCCGATGTGATTCTACAAAAGGAGGGGGTAGGGTGGGGAAAAATAAAGAGTACTGTAAGCAATGCTTAGTTGTTAAACAAGGCTTAGAGAATGCCCTTTCCTTTTGCATACTGGTCAGACAAAACCCTGCAAATTTCTTCTACATGTAAGTAAAGAGCGGATTCTGGGGTGATGGTCCTTAAATGTCACACAGGCCAGATCAATGTTTAGGACTCAAATGTCTCATCTCAAGCCAAGATGGTATTAGCTCAGGTTATTTTACAATGTTTAAAGTCAAATATGTACAACAGTTTTCCAGGCTAGTTTTGTAAATCCTACCAAAGCCTTGATATTTTTCTTTCTTTGTAATCACGCTTAAGGAAAGAATAAGATAGGGCAACAGTCTGCACTTTGGCATTTCTGTTCTGTAAAAAGCAGAGTGGTTATTGCTGGGAAGAAAAAATGCAGGATGCAATACTAGTGATGAAATAAGTCTTCCACAGACAAAGCAAGTGTCATTTCCACATATCCAAACCTATACTTATCTCAATCTCAACCTACATTATAAAATCTAGCTGTGAGATTTTGAAAAAAAGAGCCTAAGGTTAGGTTCCTAAATACATATTTAGAAACCTAAACATGCTTTCAACGGCTGAAAACCCCCAAATTTCCTATTGAAAGTCTGTCTACACAGGTTGAGTCCCATTTTTTTTAAAGTTAAGTCCATTAGATTGATCCTAAGTCTGTTAGCTTCTCCATTGATCTCAAAGGGTTTGGATCACACCATCACTAAACTTGGCCTGAAAGGCAGCACACACATTTCTCAGCAGAAGAGAAATTATTCTTTTAAAGAAACTTCTAAACACAACCCCAAACCTTCATTTTGACAATTTTGCAGAGAAGCTTACTGCACAACTAAAAATGCAATACCTAGATTTAAGGACTTGAGTTCGTGCTTTTTTTTGCAAAAACACAACCAATTCTTTGATTAGGTCAATTCACCTTGATACTGTTGACAGCCCAAAAGTTGCAAGTTCAAGGCCATAGCAGAAGCACTCATGGTGCAGCCCAGTCAGATTCCAATGAATCTGCAAATTCTGCTAAGTACCTTGTCACAAGGACATGAAAAAGGAAAAGAAGGTGAGAGGGACTTCATAAAGTTTCTTAGTAGGTAGTATCAGACTCAAGGGTACCATACTTTAGTACTCTGTAAAGTTATATCTCATATGGTAATAATGATCAAGTACTCTACCATCCACAAGAAAAAATGAAATAAAAATGGAAGGCAAGTATTCCAGTTGAACATACAGTTGGGGCTGCAACAACAAGAAATACAATTCACTCTTTTTGAAAATAATTTTTTAGGATAAAAAACTGCTGGTACAAAAGGTGAAATATTTCAGTCTGACTGGTTCTATAATGGCTGTAGGTTACTATCTAGTAAGGAAACATACTATAGGAGACTACAAGAAGAACAATAGAGTCTTAAACCATAAGACCACTCTTCTCTTCTCCTAGTTTTCCTTTCTAGTCTTCTTTTATTTTGCTTTCAAGTTTTTAAGATCTTTGTGGTAGGACCAAGCACTGAGGCCACAATGGTAGTATCTTAGCACTACTGTGATATTATTATCACTATTACTAGCACTATTATTATTACTACTACTACAATTAAACAAATGGGAGATCTGGTGGAGTTGACTTTTAGGTATGCCAGACTATCCAGAAACAGAATTCAATGACAAGTCACCAGACAGACAGATAACTGTGTATGGAATCTGATGAATCAAGTTCAGAGTCCAACCACAAGTTACTTACATTAGGAACAAGATTTTCTACAGAAGTAGTAAATTAAGACCTTTTAAGAGAGACTTCTACAGTTTGAAGCAGGACAACAATAAAGAGAGACATGTGGCCCTTATGAAGATAACAAGAAACACATTCCTGAGTAGGGAAAAATGTATATTATAAACATGGATTTGGTGCAGTCTGTCCTAAGGGCTCCATGAAAAACAAGACAAACTTTTTTATGGATTTAAAGTACAGGAGGAGACTGAGAGATAGCTTTATGTATAAAATAAAATATAAAATATAAAAAAAATCTGGCAATAAACCCCCAAAAAGTCATAAATGCAACAGCCTGCCCTACAATAATAAATATGATGCCAACTGGAAAAAAACATGAAAAAACAACGGCTCATTGATAAGAGGATTGCAGAAACCAGAAGTCATAGGAAAAGCTGTCCAGTACCAAATATACAGAAACTGTTAGGCATGAAGTCTAAGTTGAGAAAACAAGAAAGCTGATGAAGAAAAAGATTGTGAGAAAGGATTTAAGCCAAAACAATGCCAGATTAATCAAAAAACAACAGTGTAACTGTTGTCTACTCTCTTCAGAAGTAGAATGGGGAGACTAGGATGCACAGTACTGAACTTCCTAAGAAATCACTGAGGCAAACTAACGCTTGAAAGGATTTGTTGCTAGAAGTTCAGTTCTAAGTAGACTCATTTGGTAGAAGGATCATGTACATGCACATATACACGCATGCACACACAAATCACTATATCAGTACTGTATGTAAAAAGATGAAAAGGAAGATAAAGGAAGTAAAGAGAACTCAATAGCCTTACAGAACAGTACTTTAATGTAAAAGATAACAGAAAGTCACCAGACACTCAAAGCCAAAGAATTTTATGCACACAAGAATATGGATGAGGAAAATACAAAAAGTGAGAGCAAGTTATCCCTGACACACTATTACTGGGTGGTAGGGATGGCAACAACCTATATTACTTTGTTAAATATCAGAAGCAAAATAAAATTATTCATGTTGCACCTTGGATGTTTTCCTTCATAAGAGGAGAAATAAGAATCTCATGCTCTCGACCTGTTTGTCAGTGTGATGTAAGGTTTTCATATAAGAGCTGATGTATTCACTTCAGGAATTTAATCAAGCATGAGATCATGAACAGTTCATAAATCATGGACAGACAGTCAACCACTCTCTGATGTTCAGCAAGTACAACAAGCATTTTGCAGACTATTAGAGACTTGATTCTATGAAAACTGAAGCTGTGAGGCAAGCACTAAAAAACAGGCATGAATTTTTTTTAATGGCTGAAACAAATAGGGAAACTCAATAAAGAGAAGTGAAAGAAGCTAGAAGTTATGAAGAGGTAAATATGCTTATGAAAATTATCTAGAAAAATATAACCAAAGTAAAGTTTCCTTCAGATTATGAAAAAGATAGTCTATTTTGGAAAGAGGGAATGGAAGATGGATTGAATGTATACTGGAATGGTAACTTTTAGCACTAGGTAATAGATACAACAAGAGCTGTGATCAAAAAATGAAAAAAACCCCCAAACAACAGGAGAAAACAAATAAAGAGGTAAATTCTGAAGGAGCTATATGATTTTAATTGGCTGAAGAAAGCAATGAGCAACAGCGTAAAGGTACAGCTTCCCCACAATGAATAGACAGGCTCAAATAATGATGGTGAAAATTACAATACATGGAGCATGAGAAGGGAAAATATGTTTATGTCTAGCTGTTGCCTAAATCTGAACTATGGATTTTTTTTTACAAGTTTGTTCTACTTCATTCTGACCCTGGAAGTAAGCATATCATCACTAGTGGGACATTGATCAAACAAGCTTCCATAACGACAAAACCCACAGAGCCCACGAACCAATAATAAGGGGGTAGCTAAACAGTATAATGCACTGCTATACAGAAATAATTCTGCTGGCTCTGAGTACACTACCTTAGGTATCAGCAGCTATACAACCACAGTAACAGAACATTCCACTAGGGTTTCTAAACCCAATGCCAGTGTCTCTTAGGCTAGGGACAGACATTCAAAAGGCCTGAGCCTGAACTGAGTCAATCTTTGCAGGTTAGTCTAACCTGACTAGGCTGAATCAGTTTGTAACTGCACAGACATCCCAGAAATGTATGGAGTGGCTCAGGTTAGAAGCCGGTGGGCACTAGAGCAGCCCTCCCTTCCCATCCAAAGTGCTGAGCTGAGGGGGTTGTGGCCAGCTCCCAGCAGGACACTCTGATTAGGGAGGGGTGCCTGCTGCTCCACACCAGTGAGGGAGTCAGCAATGAGATGCACAGCATTTAGTTACAAAGCAGGGAGTTACACAAGAAAAATGCCTCTCTAAGAAGAGCTTGAACTAATGAGACATCTTTAACTTTTTCCAAGGAAGGAATGGAGGGACATTACCAGCTGACCTGTTGATTAGCTCCAAAAAGCCATAAGCGGACACTGTTCTGTTTGCCTTTGTCCTCTCTGCCTTATACAGACACCTCTCAGCATTAGCTAGCATACCACATGCTGGCTATGGTCCGTGCTGTGGTGGGGTGGTGGTGGGGGGACAGAAGGAAGTCAGGCAGACACTGCTGTGCCTGCTGTCACTGCTGGAGCTTCAGCCAGGGAGCAGGGGGGGTGGGCCAGCCCAGCTCTCTGGAGCAGAGCTCCCTGCCCAGGGCTACAAAGCATCTGGGATGCTGAGTGACTCTTGTTTAACTTAAACCAGGAAGGGGTCTGGGTCAGACATTACATAAACCGGTTTGATCCAGATCTGTTAAGTATGCTGCTACATTCAACCAGGTTTTTCTCAAAACCAGTTTCAGCCATTTTCACACTCGTTTGTGTGCACTGAACATCTGTTCTATTACAGGTTTAAACTAGTTCCTGATCACTTAAACTGGTTTGTGTGTAATGTCTGTCCCTAGCCTTAAGGATATCTGGACTGGAACCAGGTCTCTAGCAAGTCACAGTCCTAGCTGCAATATAGCTGAAGAAACAAATTTTATTTAAAGAGGTACATTTTTGTCTAATCCAAAATGGCAAAGAACAGTAAGCATCATGAATAACACTGAAAATAGTTTTATATTTCAGTGGTTAGATAACAACTCACATGGATTGAGGTGTGCCACAAAAATTAGACAAAGGACTTTAGTCTAAACTGCAAGGGTTCAAAACTGTGTCATTCCAATAGGGAGTTAATGGAGTTACACAGATGTAAAACCAGAGAAATGAAATAGCGAATCAGATTACCTTGCAAGGCTTGTTGGTGTGCATCAGTTCACATTCATTTAAACACAGTTTTGGCCTGGAAAATATTTTTAATGGCTATTATAATGACCCTTGAACACAAAATCATGACCACGAGCTATGGAGTCACTAATGTTCTCATTCTAAAATACAGGTATTGCACTACTTAACTGAGCCAAAAAATAAAGCAACTTTACAATAGCTGGCAGCAGCAGGTTTTATTTCTTCTTTTTATGCCACGTATCAATTATTTTGTCAAGCACCGTAGTACATGGTACAGTATAAGAAATGGATAAAGATTATCCCTTCCTCTGGGATACACTATACAGTAATTCAGGTCCAGATCTATGCATTAGCACACCATTCAATGTGTTATAATCTGGCCCAAGCCTCCATTTCAGCAACGTTAAAATTAATTGTTACTAATGTTAGTTTTATGTTTAAAAGCACTATTTAATAGCTGTACAGACTGCCATGAAATCTTTTATAATTTTGCCATAAATGTTAGTGTAATAGTCTCACACACTGGAAATATCATGCAAATCATGATAATAGTTATTGCTTGCAAAATGCAATGGGAAGATTTTAATATTGAGATTGGCAAACATGTTAGTGGGTATTGTCATTGCTAACCCAGAATGTACTAGAGTTGAGTAAGCCAGCTGGAATAAAGTATGAACTTTGAAAGTTTAAAGTGAAAGAGTTTAATGAATGGCAACAGAAGCCTTTGAAATTGACACAAAATCTGGAAACATAAGAAATCTTGACCCTGGCTATTTCCACTCCATCTTGAAAGATTTTCATTCAGATTTCTATTGGAGGTTGCGATAAATTCAGGGAAGTATTCCAGTCTAACATTACCTCCAAACCTTTTGAAGTTTGCCTATCTTCACCGATCTTTATATACATCTGTACTCAATAAGGTTATAGGTCTTATTTATAATCCGAAAAGACAAGGAACTTTTATCTTGACCTTAATCCTGTTACATTTATTTCAAAATACATTGTATGATATGTATTATTATTAATTTTAAGGTGAAAATTACCATTTCTTTGGCATCCATAATATTAAAATCCCTCAAAAGTAGTTCAGGAGTAAGCATGACATCACTCATTTGAAAGATTATCAGTCTATCAAGTGAATTATATATGTAAAATCTGAGCAATTTTTTAAAACTTTTATAGATGTGCATTATTTAGCACCAAATGAGAATGAGTCTGCCTTACCTAAAATGCACATTTGTGCACTTTTTATTGTTACAGAACAGTAGGTTTACTTACTGTTAATGTCTTGCCTAGATTTCTATAAGGCTAAAATTAGTTAAAAACAGTGAAAGTAAATAAAATGCAGACAAATTATAAAGTTTTAAATACTTACTTAATTTTTTTAGCTATTTTTAAAGGCAAAAATATAATTACTATATACTGTGGACTGCTAAAATAAAAATACCCGATGCACAAAGTTAGGAAAGAACACAACTTTTCAGACATAAAACAGCTTTACTGGCTGGCTTTGAAGAATTAGGTTTTTCTTGAAATGCTCCTGGGCAAAAATCATGTATACTAAATTTCCAAATGGAGTGTGTTTTTAATGATAGAATTATACACCTAAAAAGTAGCAGATCATAATTGTGGCAGTGAAATCTGCTTTATTGTTGTGGTATCATATTAATCATAATGAAAAGGAAACAAGACACAAACAATGTAGCCATATGGTATTTTTTCCTCTGCTACTGGAGATGACAAGCTGATAATTTTTAAAGGGTGGATTATCTTGTTAAAAAAAAGTACAAAGGGGAATCACTGACATTTAGAATCCACACAGCAAAAAGCAATATTTACACGTTGGGGGCCTTAATTAAAAATTTGGAATAATTTTTCATTCCCTTTCTTTGGCACCTTCTCAAAAAGAATACAAAATAAGAAAAAAATGCATTTGCCTTAAGGTTCAGTTATGTTGCTTTCAAACAGTTAGAGTTTTGTATTTTGTTAACCTACTAAAGTACTGTAGTTTACCCAGATATTTCCTAATTTAAGGTAATAGAATTATTGTATTTCCTGTCAAATAAAAGGTATGTATCTGGTGTCATAAGTGTCAGATACTTCTTGCCAAGCTCTGTGACTGAAATAGATACTATGTTCTTGAAACATTACAAATTGTCAGGCTGTAAGCCTAGGAAAGTATGTTTTAAAATCAAACTACTTGGAATTAATATTCACGTAAAATGAATTGCTCCAGCCCATTAAATTTGTATCCATCACTACTACATAGTAAATTTGAAAATCATATTCTATTGGTGTACCATGCAGTGGAACCTGTTCGGCAAATAAATCCTGTCTCTTTTTTTGGTACTCCTACTGGCAAAAATATAAGCAAGTAATCTAGTTCTATACTTCTCTAACTAGGAAACAGCATCCTTTGTCTTATGACTAAGTACATTACTTCAAGTATTTACTCTCTTGATCTTCCCAGTAAGATTTGCTGATACTGTTTTCAAATGTAGTAGTGATTTATAAAAATTCCACACCCTGCCTTATTACATTTCTTAATTAAAAGTCTTACTACCATTGAAGTTCAAAATGTTCAACGGCTCTGTTACAGGTATACTAAACAGACTCTGCAGATCATGACTCAGCAGTTTCCTCTAAACGAATCGTTGTTTCTGGGGGTCGTAGTCATTGTGAATACTTCACCTGTCGTATTTATCTCTGGATTACTCAGCATCTTTCTTTATATACCCAACATTATTCTCAAAAAACTTGCCACAACGTTTCTGAGGATTTCTCAAGATAGTGATGCCATTCCCAATATTTTAAATAATTTAAATATCAGTTCTGAAGAGAGAAAATTTAACACTATAGCTCAACTGGTTCAAAAAGAGGGAACAATTTTTGGGGGGTGATCTCTTTTATTAGACTCAATTACCTAGTTGGAATAAAGTTAGACAAGTGTTCAAATGCAACACATTCTTTGTCAGGTGAGAAGGAGGCTTTCTTTGTAACCACAGAGCCCTGAATTTTATAGTAAAAACCCCACTGATTTACCTACCTAAGCATTGTTTACCAGTACAATATTTTTTTAGCTTCCTTCCCTTTTTCAATCAAAAAACTCTTGGGATTAACCAGTTATTTTTCAGGGAAGAATGTTTTTCATTAAACAGGGCAAATATTGAGGGAGAAGCCTGTTTACCATTTATAAATACATTTATAAAGTTCAAATCATGGTAAGCAGCAAGATTCAGGATGCTTGGAGCTCTGGGGTTCTGGTCCAGCTCACCTTCTATGTTTTAAATTATTTCTAATTAATCTAAGATTCTACACATGCACATTTGGAATGTGACTATTGTGGAGGTTTCTGGTACTCCTGATCGCTGACAAAGAAAGAATTCTCCTTTCCTTTGAGTTGCATTGCTATTGATCTATGCTCATCCTTAACACACAGCTTGTATATACAAGCCCACCCTCATTTTAAAAAGTAGCCTTGGTACTTGTTCTTAGTAGCGTAATCATAGTAGGAGGGAGTTAGCATGAGATAACTACCCATGCACTTATTTACCCTGCTCTTGGACAGGGTTTCCAAGATGTGTAATTAAACTGTTAATAGGCCCCAAGATAGCAAGTTACAAGCAACTTCTGTTTTCTTAAATGAGGTATAGTTACATGAGCTTCAGATAAACCAAAGGCCAAATTCTATTCCAACCATTAGGCATATAAATGTACTTAAGCACCTAAGTGCAATTCTGTTCCACCACAGTCAAAGCCCTGAAAAGCTCTTAATATAAAAAGTGGCTGGATTATCCTCCTACACCTCACTGGGCACATCTACATGAGATGTTTACTGCAGAGTAGACTAATTAGCTCCACAGTAAATGTTGCACATCTACACATGTGCTCCTATTAGGCTGGAGTAAACTAATTCGTTTTCACTGCAACAGAACACATGTAGGATGCTGCCTTGGCTGGCTGGGGCATGAAGGTGCTTTAGTGCAGGAGATACCTGTTGGCTTGTCCCACATTGGAGCCCCCTTGTGCACCAGTTGAGCCAGGAGGGGAGGACATCGACCCAGGGGAGGAGCTTGCCTGGGCTGGCAGGCTGGCCCCACAAAACCCCCTGCCAACTGGGGCTACTCCATCACAGCTCAGTGTGTTGTGGTCCCAGGCGCATGTTCAAACAGTGCCTCTGGAAGCAATAAACTCTGGAGCAATAAGCACCGGAGTTTATTGTTTCATATTAATTGCACATGTAGCTGCGCCCATTGTGACTCAATACTAAGACTAAGATAGTAGTTGTTACAAAGTAAATAGATCCATTAATGGATTTTCAGGGATCTGAGCAGGGTGGAATGCAGCTGAACACTTAACGTTCCTAAGTCCATTTACATGCTCACTAGTTGGAATGGAATCTAGCACCAGTGGCAGGTCTGTTAAATGTGAGCATTTGCAAACTTCTTATTTGTCACATTTCTTTTTGGAACTGAATGCAAATAGAGCTTAAAAAATTCTGTTTTCATTTACTTGCTAAATGTAGGTCTCTCCCAAGTTGATTAATTTATATTCAATGGGATTGACTCCATTCTGTTGTACCAGACTTTTCTTTCAATTATACTAGTCAAGCAGCCCCTATTTTAGGTTTAAATGGTAAAAATGGGAACTCATACATGGCACTGACAGACATGGGAAACCCTTCCCACAATAAAAACAGTACTTTACCAGAAGAGGAAGAATTAGTTTGACCCAGCTTCCTAGCGTCTGTATAGTTTGGGCACTTTAGCAGGGCTCCTTGGTGCTTTTATCTAAAACCGATTCAATTAGCTATTACATAAAAGCACCAAAATGGCCCACTGAAGTGCCAAATCTATACAGATGTTGGGTGAGCCAGGTCAAATTGATGCAATCCCTCTTCTGGGCATGTTTCATAGTTTCATAGAGTCGGAAGGGACCTGAGGAGATCATCTAGTCTGGCCCCCTGCCGTGGCAAAAAAGAGTACTGGGGTCAAACGACCCCGACCAGATGTTTGTCCAGCCTTTTTTTAAAGACCCCCAGGGAAGGAGCCAGCACCACTTCTAGCCTGAAACTACCCTTCGCTAGCTTGTGTCCATTGTTTCTTGCAACTCCCAGGAGTGCTCGGGGGAACAGGGACTCTCCCAATGCCTGCTGGTCCCCCTTGACTAGTTTGTAGACTGCCACTAGATCCCCTCTCAGCCTTCTCTTTTGGAGGCTGAACAGGTTCAGGTCCCTCAGCCTCTCCTCGTAGGGCCTGCCCTGCTGACCCCTGATCA
>NW_005841943.1:2963138-2971785 GCF_000455745.1 Alligator sinensis | reverse complement strand
TTGAACAGGGTGCTTTCTACCCCCTTGCCCAAGTCACTGATGAAGATGTTGAATAGTGTGGGCCCAAGGACCGAGCCCTGGGGAACCCCATTGCCCACATCCCTCTAGGTCAGAGCTTTCCAAACTTTTCATGTTGGTGACATACTTTTTAGACATGCATCATTTCGCGACACAGTAATTCAGTTCCGGGGGAGGGGCCAAGGGAAGCAGACGCGAGTAAGGGAGCTCTGCGGTGCCCTTCCGCAAAATTTTCTGCATTTCGCGTGACACACCTACACACTGCCACCGACACACTAATGTGTCGTGGCACACAGTTTGGAAAGCTCTGCTCTAGGTCAAATAAGACCCGTCCACCACCACCCTCTGGGTGTGGCCCTCCAGCCAGTTAGTGACCCATCTGACCATGTAGGCATCAACACCACTGTCTCCTAGTTTCTTACTGAAAATGGGGTGAGAGACCGTGTCGAAGGCCCTCCTGAGTCCAGAAAGACAATATCCACTGCGACACCTGCATCCAAGGACTTGGTGACCTGGTCATAGAAGGCCACCAGGTTGGTTTGACAAGACCTGCCCCTAATGAACCCATGCTGGTTGCCCCTGAGCATAACCTCCCCTGCTGGCCCTTCCTGGACATGTGCCAGGATAATTCTTTCGAAAAGCTTCCCCAGGACTGAGGTAAGACTCATGGGCCTATAGTTTCCTGGGTCCTCCTTCCTTCCTTTTTTGAAGATGGGGACCACATTGGCGCTTTTCCAGTCCTCAGGCACATCGCCCGAGCGCCATGAGTGCTCGTAGAGCTGCGCCAGAGGCCCCGCAATGACCCCTGCTAGTTCCTTCAGCACTCTGGGGTGGAGATCATCAGGACCTGCGGATTTAAATACATCTAGTCCCTCCAGAAGTTCCCTGACAAGGTCCTCATTGACCCTAGTCCTGGGTGTGCCACCCACAGGGCCCTCGGGGGTGCCAGTGGGGGAGATATCCGGGTCCCTCCTCAGTAATATGGAGAGATTTCTGAGGAGGCACCCGGATATCTCCCTCACTGGCTGTGCTTGGCACAGGGGCAACTCCCCTCCATGCTGTGCTTGCCATAGGGGCATGCCGAGCTGAAAGTAAAGATGTTTTTTCCCTCCCCCACATCTGTAAGCAGCCATAGTGTTCAGCTCATTACATGACCAAATTCAAATTCCATTCTGTTCTCCAAACCTTTCCCCAATACAAATGGGAGGGAAAAATCGATGAGTATCATAAAAAATAAGTGTTTCCAATGAAAATTAGGCTATTAGGAAATTATATGTGTAAATAGATAGATAGTCCTCGTTTTCAAGTGAAAAAGAAAATGTAACTTGTATTAAGCAAAAAAAAAAAACCAAGAAAAAAACCCCACACAGAACAACTATAAATTTCAGCTGCATTACATAAATAAATTAAATAAGGAACGAGAGTTTGGCTATGTCGGAGCAGGACTGGAAAACAACCTTTGAAGGAGATACTGTACCTAATGTAACTGGATCTGAATTCACTGGACTCTGCTGTCTGGAATGGCTACTGCTGCTGCTACCACCTTTTTTTAAATCCTCTGCATCACTGTACCGTCGTATCCAGTAATTAAGCTCCTCACGGTCCGCTTCTTGACATCGCCGTAGTACAGTGAGAGATCGCCTTGTCTTTTCCACCATGTCCATTATACAGTTTAACAGCTATTTGTCAGAGGAAAAGGGAAAGGAGGAACCAAAGGAATATTTGATTATGATGTGCTATATTCATAGACCAAACAGACAATACTGTGAAATGTTCTCATGTCAACAGTCAGGGCTCTAAAGAAGAAAGATTCTTTCCCTAGTTTTTAAAGTAGTTATAAAATACTAGTCTCTCTTGCAAACAATTCCTTCTGAATCTCAGAACTGCAAAGGCAAAGTTCAACACTTACAAAGTCTAAATGTTATTAGTGCAACAACCCCCCACCATTTTTAAAGGTACCAATCAATGAAACAATCCATCCAATAGGCAAACTTCAGCTCCCAACTTTTCTTATACCTTTGTTTCCGCAATTAGTATTCTAAAATGGGTATATGGAGCCCAATTGCTGGCTTAGGCAGACAAACTGGGAACCAGGAGCTGTACTTTAATCCCCAATATTTTCAAATATGAAAGACTTTTCCCCCCGGTATGGGAGATAAAGGAACAAATTTAAATGCACTACACTAGTTGATAATATTGTAGTGTTACTTTCGAAAGTCACTGTATACTTCTATTCACATACATCACTTCAGACAATTACACACACATGTACACATCTTACATGGTCAAGATGTTTCCACTCTTCTGCCCATTCTCTGTCTGTTAGCCTGTGATCAATCATTTCCTCTTGACGTGTGCCATGCAACCCTGCCAAAATTGATAAGAAGTACTTACATCAAAGGTTTCATCTAGAAAAGATCTCGTTCTCTCATTTATATAACATTGAGTCCCAGATATTCACAATGACTCTCCATTCATTACGTAAATGCATGAAGCAATTTGCTCACTGAAGGTTTATGTATATAAAGACTATACAGTTTAGTGTTTTATCAGTCTTTTTAGTGGGAAAAACAAATTTATTTCACAATGAAAAACAACTGGAAGAGTAATATTCATAACAAGATGCATTTAAAATAATTTAGTCCAATACTGCCAGTGTTCCATGCACATAATTCCATTTGACCTCAGTTTTACACAGACCACTTGCTAGACTGCACAACAAAAGGATGAAGGCTGCTTCAATAAAAGTTATAAAAAATGTAGACGATATACTGTAAGTGAGTTGAAACATCATTTTCTGGTGCAAAGATAAGACTGTCAAGGCTGTCTGATCATTTCCATAATACCATACAAAGAAACAGAATTAATATTTATTGTTCTCTGTGTTGAAATTACTTCAGAATTACAATATGTTTTAAAAAGGTGCGATTTCATGTTGATTTTTCTTATTTTTATGTAGGCTTTATTCTTGATCAATATATTAACATTTCAAATGAGTCTTCTTGAAAAGCATGAAAAGCATTAGGGAAGGGTAGACATTTTGCATGCAACAAAAATTAAGCAAGTGACCCTAGTTCTAAAATTCAGAAATTGTCATATTGGTCACATACCCAATATTCTAGGTCGTTTATAGACTTTTTCAACGTGGAATAAATATTTGCCAAACTAAGTGTAAAATCACTGAGAGAGAAACCATGTCAAACTGACATCTAGATAATTAGTTGAAGTTTTTATAGGATGTTCCCTCTGCCCCAAGATTGCTCATTTTTCACTTCACATACTACTTTCAAGTTAAAAAAAAAGAAAAGCCAAACCTTCAAATCATTAGAAAGGCTGAACTCTGAAGAACTGATGTAACAGCATTTTAACTGCTATATATATTGCAAGAAATACAATGGTTAAATAATACCGTGTTATTTTATAGTCATACTACAAAAGATTGAAAAAATGTAAATGACAGACAGAACAAATATAAGTTGATTAAATACAATAACCACTAGGCCTGTGCAAAGCAGCTAGCATTTGCTTCGGATTTGGCCGATTTGGGGGACAATGATTTGATTTGGTGATTTGAATCACTGTCCCAAATTGATTTGGCCAAATATGATTTGGAGATTCGGCTGCAGCTGAAATTGGCCAAATCTCTGAATCAAACAGGCCCCATCCCCTGCCCGCTCTCCCAGCCCCAGCTCCTGGCTCTTTTAAAAAAAGGAAAAAAAAAAAGCCCTGCACTGGCCCCCAGGCAGGGGGCCAGTCCCCACTGCCCCCCCACTGTGTGTGGGGCTCTGCCACGAGCCCCCAGAAGCCCCAATGACCACTAATGCATGCAGTGTGTGCCGGGTTTTTCCTTTTTTTTAAAGAACCTGGAGCTGGGGCAGGTGGGGCAGCTATCAGTGGGGCTGGGAGAGCAGGTGGGGGCACTCAGCAGGGCTAGGGGAGCAGGCAGGGATTGGGCCTGGCAGGGGTCCCCCCATGGTCCTCTCCCCCAGCCTTCCCCACCCTCTACTCACCGGCACAGAGTGCAGGTACAGCTCCCTGCGATGGCAAGTGCAGACTGCCCAAATCTCCAAAGCTCTCCGAATCGATTCGGACCTTTTTATCAGTCTCCTGATTCAGTTCGAAGTCAGAGATTCAGCTGCCAAATCAGGCTGAATCTCCTCTGAATTGTGCACCTGAAGCTTTGCACAGCCCTAATAACCACCTCAGGGTGCTTACAGATGTAACCTCCTCTCACCCCCAAAATCCAGCTGAACCCAGTGCATGCCCAGAAGAGGCATCACGTTAGTCTGACCTGGCTTGCTCAATGTCTGTTTACTACAGCAGGGCTTTTTTGGCACTTTTATCTAATAGCTGACTGAAGTAAAGTGCATTTTTTTCCATGTCTGTCAGCAGCCTCAAGGTCTATACCACTTCATTAAAGACAACCAAGTTAACACCCCTTTAGAAGCCCAATTGTTCTGGTTGCCACATGAACAGAATACAAGGAAAAATCAGGTCTTCACAAGTTCCCTGTACACCTGCTCAGAAATCTATTTTGTTCACTGCAAGAACAAAAGGGGTAGTCTATATTTCTTACTCTGCCATATGAATGCATAGTTCAAGTGATAATCAAGTTCAATGCTATAAAATTCATTTCAGACATTAAACTTGACTGGATCACAGACCACAAGGAAGTAAGAGGGAAATACAGTTCTTTACTAGAAAAAACTCTCTCTCTGAAGTAGTTTAATTACAGTAAATAAAAGGGAAACAAGATGCAAAGAACAATAAATGATGCAGAAAGTTTCTCAAGTGTCCCTTACCCATAGGTCTGTTTCTGTCCCTGAGGTCCCTGTGGTTGGGGTGTCTGTATGAGTCCCTGTAGTGGTGGGCAATGGCCATATCATCCAAACGATAATGCTGAGGTGGAGGTGGGGTAGGGTGAGGCAGACCATTGGGCTGGTAAGATAAGCCATTATTTGGACTGTACCGCTGGCCTGGGCTAATAGTGCAGGGCCGCTTGCTTGGATGCTCTGAGTGCAAAGGCTCTCTGTCAAAGCCATTTTCTTTGGTTCTGAAAAATAAAATCCAAGAACTTTCATTCACAATTTGAACAGGACTGGCTGCTGTTCAGGCAGACACAGCTTGTTGATAACTGCTGCTTGTACTCACAGTTGCAGGTGTGTTAGGGAACATTTTGTATACAGTTTAATCAGGGCTTATAAAGGACACATTTACAGTATAACCATCCCTTATCACAGTTTAAGAAGCAGAGACAGAATAATACTCGCAATAGATCAGCTCACGAACATAAAAATGAAAGTGTCACTGAAATCAGTGCTTGAATGTGTGATTACACACTTGATTACAGTACAGACTAATGTGAGTACAGCTGATTATAGTTCAGACTCACACGTGAGGCAAGTGGCCAAGCAATTTTCATTTCTATTAATGCAAAAGGAATCATTTTACATTTTCAGTCAAGTCTACATTGATGACAAAAAGCCATAAACTGGTAGGCGTTCTGACTTATTGGTGGCACACAGCAATGTGGGAATATTTTCAGCATAAGAAAAGCTTTTTCCAAAAGACAGCACATGGCCCTTTTCCAACAGACAGCACATGTTCCTAAGGCTATATATCTTAGATTCATAGATGTTAGGGTCGGAAGGGACCTCAATAGATCATCGAGTCCGACCCCCTGCATAGGAAGAAAAGAGTGCTGGGTTTAGATGACCCCGGCTAGATGCCTATCTAACTTCCTCTTGAAGACCCCCAGGGTAGGGGAGAGCACCACCTCCCTTGGGAGCCCATTCCAGACCTTGGCCACTCTAACTGTGAAGAAGTTCTTCCTAAAGTCTAGTCTAAATCTGCTCTCTGCTAGCTTGTGGCCATAATTTTTTGTAACCCCCGGGGGCGCCTTGGTGAATAAAACCTCACCAATTCCCTTCTGTGCCCCCGTGATGAACTTATAGGCAGCCACAAGGTCGCCTCTCAACCTTCTCTTGCGGAGGCTAAAAAGGTCCAGGTTCTCTAGTCTCTCCTTGTAGGGCTTAGCCTGCAAGCCCTTAACTATACGAGTGGCCCTTCTCTGGACCCTCTCCAGGTTATCCGCACCTCTCTTGAAGTGCGGTGCCCAGAATTGCATGCAGTATTCCAACTGCGGTCTGACCAGCGCCCGATAGAGGGGAAGTATCACCTCCTTGGATCTATTCGTCATGCATCTGCTGATGCACGATAAAGTGCCATTAGCTTTTCTGATGGCTTCGTCACACTGCCGACTCATGTTCATCTTGGAGTCCACTAGGACTCCAGGATCCCTTTCCGCTTCTGTGCCACCAAGCAGGTCATTTCCTAGGCAGTAGGTATGCTGGACATTTTTCCTCCCTAGGTGCAGCACTTTGCATTTCTCCTTGTTGAATTGCATTCTGTTGTTTTCTGCCCATTTGTCCAACCTGTCCAGGTCTGCTTGCAGTTGTTCCCTGCCCTCCAGCGTGTCCACTTCTCCCCACAGTTTTGTGTCATCCGCAAACTTGGACAGAGTACACTTCACTCCCTCGTCCAAGTTGCTTATGAAGACATTGAAGAGTATCGGTCCAAGGACCGAGCCCTGCGGGACCCCACTGCCCACACCCTTCCAGGTCGAAACCGACCCATCCACTATGACTCTCTGGGTGCGACCCTCTAGCCAATTCGCCACCCACCGGACTGTTTAGTCGTCCAAGTCACAGCCTCTTAACTTGTTCACCAGTATGGGGTGGGATACCGTATCGAAGGCACTGAACTTTTGCTCTGAACCTTTGCTCTCAGTAATGCCAGGATGAATTTTCACTAGAGAATTAATATGATCCCAGAAGATTTCTAGATCAGTAACATTTGGAGAGTATGGAAAAAATGTCCTTGGTGATCAGGGATCTTTTCTTTAGTAAAAGAGTAAAAAAAAAAATCTATATTTGTACGTTAACCTGGCAGTTCAATCCAAGATGCTGTGCATGGTGGTATTGTGTTATGAGCATTGGTTAGGCCAAAGTCATAAGGTATTCCTCCTCTGCTCCTCCTAACAGATGGCAATTTCTTACTGAGGTCACCTAAGACTGCTACCATCAAGGAAAAAGTTAGATATAAAGAACCATCCAATTAATCCGAGTCTATCTTCAACCCCACTATAAACTAATATATAAACGATATAACAAAAAAGACCTGTTTACATTCTGCAAAAAAGAGAAACAGGGTGCTTTTATTATTTCCAGAGATCATGATGCAAATCATTTTCTTCCTATTCTATTACAGAACCAATTTTTCCATCATAACAATCATCGCTTAGCTTCTTCATATATCCACTTTTTGTGAAAGTGAGAATTTGGATAGTGCACTATAATTGAAAATTATTGCACTGTGGTTAAGCTATGCTTATAGCAAAGTGGTGTGAATGTCCACAATTGTCTGAATGGATTTTCAACTGCTGTTTCAGGGAATTTATGCTTCACTCATGGTAAAACCTGGTTCTACCATGGAGCAAACAACCCCTATAAAACTACCTTTGCATTGGGTTGGAAGATATTAACTGCAATAAACACAACATTAAAGTGGTTTGTCTTTTGATTTTTAAGCACATACTTTATTAAATTAATGTGCTAAGATGTGTACTTAAGCTACACATCTTTTCATATAACTGAAAAATGAAAAACACAATATAGGATGAGGCTGAGCAACACTTCATCCCTGTGCTTCAATGAACCTTTTTCTCAGTGATTTATAGATGGCAGAATGCAATTATAATGTCCTTGTAATAAAAATCATGACAAAAACATGCTAAATCAGGCTGACAGGAATATAAATTTGGTCCGACTCAGTAGTCATTCACCTGCTCCTAAAAGGAATTATGTATATCTGTGCGCACACATGTGCGTGTGTGTAAAACTATAGACATGCATATCTATCTATCTATCTATCTATCTATCAGGCCTGTGCAAAGCAGCTAGTATTCGCTTCGCATTTGGCAGGCAGTGATTTGATTCGGTGATTTGAAACACTGCCCCAAATTGATTTGGCCGAATCTGATTTGGAGATTCGGCTGCAGCTGAAATCAGCCGAATCAACCCCATCCCCTGCCTGCTCTCCCAGAGCTGTAAATGGCTGCCCTGCCTGGCCCCAGCTCGTGACTCTTCGAAAAAAAAAAAAAGCCCCCACTCACTGGATGCTGCCAGGTGGGGGGGTGATCCCCGCTGCCCCACACTGCATGGGGGGCTCTGTCATGAGCCCCCAACCCTGCCTGCTCTCCAGGCCCCAGCTCTTTGCAATAAAAAGCCCTGCGCTCACCAGCTCCTGCCAGGCAGGGGGGTGATCCCTGCTGACTTCCACTGCCCCGCACTGCATGGAGGGGCTCTGACATGAGCCCCGAGAAGCCCCAAGGCCACTGCAGCAGCCAGTGAGTGGGGGCTTTGTTTTTAAAGAGCCAGGGCTGGGTGGGGAAGCCATGTGGGGGGGGGAGCTGGGAGAGTGGGTGGGTGTAGCAGGGTGCTCAGGAGGGCTGGGGAGCAGGCAGGGGATGGGGCCTGGTGGGGGTCCCCCCATGGGCCCCTCCCCATTCCCCCAGCCCCGCCCCAACCCCGGCCACCTACTCGCACAGAGGTCAGGCCCAGCTCCCCGC
>NW_005841943.1:2945629-2962899 GCF_000455745.1 Alligator sinensis | reverse complement strand
GGGGGGGGGTGGGGAAGCCATGTGGGGGGGGGAGCTGGGAGAGTTGGTGGGTGTAGCAGGGTGCTCAGGAGGGCTGGGGAGCAGGCAGGGGATGGGGCCTGGTGGGGGTCCCCCCATGGTCCTCTCCCCCCTTCCTCTACTTACCAGCATGGAGCCTGGGTCCAGCTCCTTGCAGCAGCGAGCAGAGACTGCCCAAATCTCTGAATTTTTTTCTGAATCAATTTGGAGAAGTTTGAATTGATTCAGATCTTTTAACTGGTCTCCTTAATCGATTCAGAATCTCCTCTTAATTAAATCAGCACCCGAAGCTTCTCATAGCCCTACTATCTATCTATCTAGCTTTTTTTCGGGGGGGGGGACCCTCAGTTTTAATAGAGGGCACAACTCAATAGTTTATCCTCCTCTGTGCTCGCTCTCTCACTCTTTCACTCAGGGGATGATACTAGAACTGCCAACTTGGGGAAGGAAGAATAGGAATATCTAGTTCCAGAGAATGTAGCAGTTACTAGTAGAAAACAAAGGAGTAGGTTTGCTACAGCTTCTCAAAGGGAGTGAAAGAAGCTTTCTAAGGACCTCTGTCACAACAATCCAGTGCATACATAGCATCCCACTTTTAGTAAAGAATGGATATCTTTTACTCACTATTATAGGATCTCTTTTGGTCTCCACATTATGGGCACTAGCAATTGTTTGTCATCTTTTTAATAACCTGCCTACAAATTTTACATGTAGTGGCAAGTGTGAGAAATGTACGCATGAAACCATTTAAGCCCAACATCCAGTTTTTTCACTGCAACAAGATTTGATAGGCACAAATCAAACTGTAAAACAAATTTCTCGGAACCCCACTAAATTATCTTGAAACAATCTCTAAAAAAGATTTTTAAAAATCAGACAGTATAGTGGTCCTGTATTTTTCTGCATTTGCTCTTATAGCAGTTTTACTGTGAGAGAAAACACAATTCACAGTGGGGAACACCTGAGTCAAAATGAAGTTTTCATAACTATACTTCAGATGCTCATGTCCTTGAAAGTAGATCTTTTCAAACAAAAGGTTAATTCTCATTCTATTGCACAGATACTAGGAATGTAAATTTGTCTACTTTTATAACACTTCACTAATTTTGGTATTATATTTACATGGCTATTTTCCTCTTGTTTCATGTCTGCACTTATCACCTAAACGAAGAGAGAGCCATAGAAATGCACCAGTCAAGGAATGTTTTCTATTTTTGGAATTATATTGAGAAATTATTGTTGTGGGCTTCTTGAATATAGAAGTGATGTTTTTAAAGCCTGTCTGTACATTTATGCATAATACAAGAGCGAACAGATACAGTTCATATACCAACCTAATTTGTGTATTATTGAAATATTCATCAAAAATAATTATGAATAATGGTGCAGCATTTTAATGTTTGCCTTTATGAATGTATATATAATACGCTATAATGCATCTATAGCCCTTATCATAACAGAAACCATGAAACAATTCACCGTATTTTGAATTAAAAGTGATGAAACTATTATTTTAGATAGTAGGAGGATATTGGGAGGCATGGACTTCATTTCTGAACTACCAGAGACCTTTTGTATGCTTTTGGTCTAGGTACTTAGACTAAGTAACTCAGTTGACTATTTGGTTAGTTGGATAGCAGCACTTCTCTATTGCACTGAACTATTGTGAGATTCAGAGTCCACAGGAACTGGAGGAGAGAAATGGAGGAGGAAGGGGAAATATGTACGGAAGACAGAATTGAAAATAACAATGATATTTTGTATCCGATCTGTTTAATTTCATTAACTAATTATCCTGCAGAAATTTTAAGAGCAAAAAGATTCAGAAAATCACAGTGAACATGTAGAAAGCTTAACTGTTATATTGCTCCTCTTCTTTTTACTTCCCTCCAGCCAATGTTTCCTTGAGGTACATATATGATTCATCAGGCACCTGACTAGACCTGTTACACATACACCATGATCTAGTAGATCAACATTTCCTTCTCTCTCTCTATATATATAAGGTTGAAAAAACGTACTTCAAAGGTTCAGAGCCTTGCATATTGTAAAGAAGGGAATCTTTGAATACAAACATGTGACATGTGGGCTATACATTTGGGTTTTACCATTACTACTTATTAAAAACAGCTCAAGGCATATAAAAATCAATATAAAGTAAGTACCTTTAGTTTCGAATGATTGCACATCTGGATATTTTCCAGATCAGGAAGTCAAATAATGCAAGACTATGGCTGGCAAATTAACTTGACTGCTTGATATAAAATATTAAATCTATTTATGAGAGTAAGGATATTGAAGTCAGTGAATACGGAAGAGTGAAAATGTTCACTCATTATTTGTGCAAGATACTTAAATATCTCACACAAATAGTTTAAATTAATATTTACATAATGAGGGAAGGAGTTATACTAATCTACTGGAAGTCTATTTAGGTACTTCTATTTCAGAAATTATTCTGCCTGTAATGTTGTACAAACAACACAATAGATAAATATCAGGGTGTGTATTTACCACCATCATATATGCCACTATGTCAAGGATGTGCACATTTAAAATTCTACTGAAGGACAATTCCTAAACTTTTTATTTTGCACATAACATGATGCAATGAAATACTGACTGAAGTACTAACCATTCTCATTAACTTAGATGGCAGCATACGCTGTTCAGCTTCTTGAAAAATGAGTTTAATTTCTAACAGTGTTAGAATTAATTTCTGTGCCACATTTTTCTTAAAGGGCATGAAGACTACAAAAAGAACTCTCCTCTCAAAACTGACAAAAACATCATGGCCTCTGACCTACTGGAATGCAATCCGAAGCTTAAAAACAAACCTTGTCATAAATGTTATTTTGTCTCTTAAACATGCATCATACTCCCAAGATACAATTTTTTTAAATTAAAATTAAAGTTAGATTTATCAGGGGTTTTGGGGAGTTTTTTGCTTAATATTCTGTATCCACATTGTAGGTATCAGCCATACATTAAGAGGTATTAGGTCACATTTCTGGGCCATAGAAACATTTACTCTATATCCTCAAACGAAAAATAAATGTATTTGTACAGAGCAGGAAGTCTTTTCAGTTAGTCAATTTAAAAATCAGGTAGAAATTTTAGGCAAAGCATTCATTCACAAAAAAAATAAGGGAGTTGTATTAGTCCATGTTTTTAGCCTTACTACAGTGGGATACAGGCCCCAAAAGTTGTAAACAAAATATACTGAACACTCTGTTCATGACATGTCATGAACAAATTACCAAAATGTGTTGTCTCCTCAGGTGTCAGTTTTTTCTATCTTGCAGTGACTGATGGCTCCCAGTGTTATTACAGAAGCAGATTGATCTTTTTAATGAGCTAGTTTAATAGACTCCAAAATCTCACCGTGGCTGCTCATCCATGTCAGACCATATGCACCAAGAAAACATTCAGTAAAACACAAAGCTCTGCTGTCAGATTGCTCTATAAAACCTCACATACAGTAGATTTGGGTATGCGGATAAATAACTAGAGATGGAAAATGCATATACAAATAAGTTGCTGAAATGCTATGCAGAAAAAGTTACTGTATACAGACATATTCTTGGCTTTCGTAAAAATCCTTCAACATGCATGTGTGTACATATACCCAAAACAGATACTCTTTTCTTTTCCAAATTCGGTATGGTATTTCACCTCTACTGCAGTCAATTTTATAGTTTACATGCAAATATGCTTGTATGTTTATATATAGCATGCGGAAAGATCCTCTTTTTTTTGGAGCAGAGGGGCGGGCAGAATGTGGAAGCGCAGCTTAACTGATTTCAGTGACAGAGGCCTACATAGTAAAAGGCAGAATTTATTCTAATACATTTATTTCCCCTGGAAAGATGCCTTTATTAAAATATATGCACTTATAGGCAGGAGTTATGCTGCTCAATACTTTCTACCATTTTTTCCTATATGAAAAATATTTAGACATCTAAAGAAATGCTACACTTATCCCCATGTCTTTTTCCCTTTGTGTGCTTGTATAGCTATCTTTAAACAGAACTAGAAGCAAGAGAATCACTGGTTTCACCCACTCATCTAGAGCTGTGCATATCTTGGCTCTGAGGAAGATTTTATGGTTGATTTACTTTATTACCAAATTTCAAATGATGTAGATTCCTGTTCAATAGATTTAAGAGTCTTCTCAACAGGATTCCCTCACACATCGCCATCAGGTCACATGGCAACTCCACTGGAATTAAGCTGATGCATTTACCTTTCTTTTTGTAGAGAGTTTCCTGACTGCACCTAAACAATAGCAGAGCTGTCCAGTGTGACCAGGCTCAAGCCTTATTTTTCTAAGCTCACAGCTGCATTCCAATAGATAAACAAGCGCGTCTTTTAAATTTGTAGTCGCTGAAACCTACATCCAGGCTCCTCCCCAGTGTCAAATATTAGGCAACTACAGTGGAACTTATGTGAAATTGACGGGTGCCTATACACAAGCCGGGAGGCTTTTCTGACACACTGGAATACCAGTGCGTCAGAGCAGACTCGATTAATTGAGTCTGTTGGAAGGTGGCAATACCATGCTCCAGCAGCCTCCTGTATTTCATGTATCAGCATCCCTGTGCTTAAAAATGGCAGTGGGGGCATTTGAACTAAAGCCTGTCAAACAAGCTTTTAGCTAAGGCTCCCCTGCCACCATTTTGAAGCATGGGGACACTGATATACAAGATGCAGCAGTGCTTTAATTGGAAAGGCTCTCAGAGCTGCTCTAATTAAAGCACTGTCACCCCCTACTGCCAGAGCAGGTGTAAAAGTGCCCTAAGTGTCTAGCTTCAAGTAAGCAAACCACAAAAACCCTACCTAACTAAATAGGCACCTATACTTTTGCCAGCAAACTTCCAGGTCATCTAAAATTGTGCTATTGAAACTGTGGATGTGTTGCCATTCGGGCTGAACTGTGTCTCAGCACCAATTTCATGTCTAAGTCTATATGGTATTCACAAATGAGGTATATTTGTGCCTCAGTCCCCTTAAGGTAGGTAGACCCACAGAACATACTTTCCACACACTGACCATGTTGACCTCAATGCAAAGTATAGCACACTATCACTTTCATTTAAAAAGGTGGCGGATGGTTAAAGCCCTTGCCTACAACTTAAGAGACCTGACTTCTAATCCCATTGCCACCGGGGGGGGGAGAGGGGGTTAAAATACATAACTCCCATTTCCATGAAAGTACCTTAACCATCAGGGCTAGAGACAGAAGTTACACATTAACCAGTTTAAGTGATCGAAGCAGTTTTAAACCTGTAACAGAACAGAAGTTCAGTTCGTGTAAACCACTTTCAAAATGGCCAAACCCAGTTTAAGATAAACTTGGTTGGATGTGGCATTAGATTGAACTGATTTAGGTTAAACTGGTTTATGGAAATTGTCACAGATGCCTTCCCAATTCAAGTTAACTCACGGTCTACCAGAATGGGACTTACCCCGCCTCCAGCTATCACAGAGCTAAGGTCTGTCAGCCCAGTGGGATGGGGATGCAGGGCAAGGGAACAGACCCTAGACCTCCCTAACACCCTGACTATACAGGACAAGAGGAAGGAAATCCCCTGTAGTGGGGGATTTTCACCTCTGCAGCAATCAAGTGAAGGAAGTCGGCACTGGCTCAGCCGCGCCCCCTCCCCAGCCCCCAGCCTGTGAGGAGGGGTGATAGAGAACCACACTGCCCCAGGCCTAGGCCACTCAAACCAGGGTCTGCCTGACACAGTGGGGAAAGTCCCCACCAGGGGCTCTTTGCTCTCCTGCAGCCCAGCCTCACTCTCTCCCCAACCCCAGCCAGGAAGGAATGCATCAGCCCATCAGCAGCCTCTCCCCACCCCCATCCAAGGTTTTTCCAGCAAAGGGAGGGGAAACTTCCACTGCAGGGGCTTTTCACTTCCCTGTGACCCAGCTTGCCGGGCTGGGATCAGCTCAGCCCTGCCCTCTCTACAACACCCACCTAAGAGAGGCAGGGGGTGCGAATGCACTGGTCCAGCTAGGCGCTGGCTCCCCCACACTCAGGTCCACCCAGTGTGGGGGGGAAGAGAGGGAGGGAAGCCCCCACCAGAGGCTTTTCATAACCCTGCACCCCAATGAGCCAGGTGGGGATCAGCTCTGAGGAGAGGGGGCGGGGCTGAGCTGAGCTGATCTCAGCCCAGTGAGCTGAGCTGCAGGGGAGTGAAAAGCCCTTGGTCGGGGCTTCCCTGCCCCTGTGCAAGGCAGGCCCTGGCTGGGGGAGGCCAGTGCCTATCTGGCCCAGTGTGTTTACCCTCCAGTCCTCACCTCGCACAGGCAGGGGCTGAGGAGGGGGCAGGACCGAGCTGATCCTAGCCTGGTGAGCTGAGCTGTGGGGGAGAGAAAAAAACCCTGGTGTAGTCTTTCTCTTACAGCAGGCAGGGTGTGTGCATGTGTGCCCCCCCCCAATCACAGGCATGGGGCTGGGGAGGGGGCATGGCTGAACTAATCACAGCCCTGCTAGCCAGGCTCTGGGGGCTTTTCCCATGTCAGGCAGACCCCACCTGGGGGGCAAGGTCTGTCCCCCTCCCCGGTGGGGGCTTTTCACCACCCAATGCCAGGCAGACCCCAGGGCCAGGTGGTACATTCCCCCTCCCCAGTCCTCTCACAGATTTTCTGCTGGCTCTCTCCTCCTTGCGGCTGACAGTGGGGGTAGAGGGTGCAGGTTGGTCATGGGTCCAGCAGCCAATCAGGCCTGGGCTGCCACTGGGCTGGGTTTAGCAGCCTTAGGGAGCTGGCCATGAGGGGTGGTGCATCTGAGCATCCCCAGGCTCTCAGCCTGGGCCAGTGCAGGCTTCTGTCCCCCGAACACTCAAGGTCAGTTCAGTTTATTGGTTCAAACTATGCAACTTGGACAAACCTGTGAAGATTGAACCAATTCCACCTCAGGCTTTTTGAACCTTTGTACTTAGACCAGGTTACAAAAGCCAGGCGGGGATGGGAATACCTTCCACCCCTCCTGTTGAAGCTGCGCCAGGCAAGAGCATAAGAGGTGGCATGACTTGGTAGGTGGAGCCCAGGGTTCCATGACATCTTAAAGCTTTTGTATCTTGCTTAATTTCTGGCCAAATGAACCTGCTATTCATTTCTATGTTATGGCAAAGCTGAAACAGAGGAGAGAGAAAGGACTCACACTTGATGCTCAAGGCAGACAAAACTCTTGGGCTAGAGATCATTTCTTTTATTAGATCAACTAAATAGTAAGCAAAAAAAAATTCTATCTTTGCAAGCTTACAGGTCCAAACACTCTTCATCAGGTGGAGGAGAGTTCAAAGATTGTAAATGTTCTTCCATGTAGAAAAGAAACTTCATCTTGTACAGGGGAGGTAAAGGATGGTGCAGTTCCCCTGGGTTTCAAAGTCCATTTGTGAAAAAGTTGCTCTATGAATATGCAGATTAGGCAGACACACAGCTCCAGCAGGTTTCTTCCCTGAAGGTGTCAGATGTCAGGCAGGGAGTTGAATTTTGCTTATTTCCTGTTTAACAATGAAGTTTACATTTCCAATGGCTAATTACAATTTCTTCCATGTTTCAGTGAAATAGTTTTTAGCTGTGTTGGTCTAAATAGCAGAGGCATACAAAATTCTTGGGTTAAAGGCGATATCTTTTATCAGACCAATTAAACAGTAGCAAAAAAAAGATGAAGTTTCTTTTCTACCTGGGAGAACTTTTATAATCTTTTAATTCTCCTCTGCCTGATGGAAGGTATTTGGACCCACACACTTACAAAGAAAGAAATTTTTTGCTCCTATTTAGTTACTCTAATACAAGATATTGTCTCTAACCCAAGAGTTTTGTCTGCCTCTGTTTTTTAGGCCAACACAACTTAATGGTCAAGGCTTTTTCATGGGAAGTGGGAGATTAGGACTTCAACTCTTTTAGGCTGAAGGAGGGCATGGAACATTGCCTTTTCCACCCCAGACCACCATTAAAAAAATAGAGGTTGTAAAGCTGTCATCCATACAAGAAGGGACCAAAGAAAAATCTTAGGTGCTTATGTCCAGGAGGGATTTTTGGGCTGTGAATCTTAATTTTGCACAGGAGCCTAAGGGCTGTAGGTAGGTATTCATTTCTGGGAAAATATTAAGATTTCTCAGATACCCCTCTGCTTAGCATTTCCTAGTAGCTTGCATATGCCTGTTTAACATCCTGGCTGTTAAGAATTCCATTTCTAGGTCACTTAACTCACAAATCACATCTGTGAATTCCATGTTGGACAAATTTCCTTGGCCCTAATTCCTTAAAGTGGGCTATTCCTGATTAAAGTTTACTTTTGAATCCAGAATCTTTTGAGTCATTACTCTTAACAAACTACACTCTCCGTGAGCTCATGCTTTCCTGGACAAGAGAGACAAACCAAACATAGGTTGAAATTGTACTCACCACAAATTTTGAGACTCAGCAAATTGTGGCTCAAACTAAATAGCTATGCTTTTGGAATGCCAAGTGTTATGCTCTCCTGTCAGATGGGTCAAGAAAAAATAATTTCTACCAACCAAGAAAAATAGGAAGCACTGCGAGGTTCTTTCCTCTGTTATACAGACCTAATGTCATCTTCCCCCTTTTCCAGGACCTAGTGCATACAAAGACCTAAAGTGACTTCACAGATCCTTTAAGTTGTGTTTATTACGTAAGAAGCATATGATTCCTCCTTTTGTTCTAGCTCCCATCCTATGGTAAAGATCCACATAGATCCCTGGGCTCATTTCTAATATTTTGGGAAGTTCTGGTTTCCCAGCACGTGTTATTTTCAATATGTTGTCTTGCAAATGCCAAAGGACTGTGGTACCTTTGCCACAAATAACTGATACTTCAGCTAAGAAAATTCCTTCCTTTGCATGAAGTCACAAGATTGAAGGGAAACTCCTGATGCATTAGTCAAGTTACCCATCTTGGACACAGTTTGCTGTTAACATTTGTGACCATCAGTGGCATAGGGAGCTCATTGAGTGGTCAAGATGGGGGAAGACAAGAGTATGCCAACCACAGGAGATGGGGGAGGGAGGAGAACATGGTGTCATGGGCAAAGGGAAAAGAAGTCTTACTTTCCTGGGCTGCTGCTACTGCTGTTGTTGATCGGTTAGCAGTATCAGCTCTCCTGCGGCCGGAACTTCTTTGAAGGCATCCTGGTGCCCTGTTCACTTCCCTTTCCCCCATATATACATATTGGAACCAGAGCACTGACAAAGGCTCTCCAGAGGAAGTGGAGCACCATTCTGCTTGCCCCACTTGCCCCCCACTTCCCAGATGCACTGATTGGTAAGATGCTGCCCTACCCAGCTCTTATGGTGGGCAGAAGTGGCAAAGAGCTTGATTCTGGTGCCTGCTCATAGTCAGCACCTGGGGTGGGTACCCTTTGCCCTGTCCTAGTTATACTACTGGAGGCTACTAATATTTGGTCTAGCTTTTGTAGGGAGGGAAGCAAAAAGAAATCTCAATCAAAAACTGGCATCCATGTAACTCTTCTAGGGTCTGGAGAATCTTGGGCGGTCAACAAGGCATCTCAATAATGTGCCAACCAGCTCAAATGATATCCGTAACATGTACTCTGCAGTAGACTGACATGTCAAATACATTGGGCATTTCCTGCCCTCTAACAGTCACCGAGTCTTAATCTTTGCTGTTCATTTGTAGCATGAGTGGTTTGAGGTATCATGAACTAAATGCTGACAAGACCTCGCACCTATTTTCTGAACCTCACAAATTCACATATTCTCAAATAGTTGCTATTTCATTTTCCTCTAGCAGCCTCAGTTGTCTTTAGACCATGTTTTTCCCATATGCTGTGTTCTTCCACTCTCTGCCCATAAACTAAAATGTCACCCATATAAACTGCATTCCCTTCAGGGCTTACAGAATCTCCATCTTTTCACTACAGAAGCTATCTGGGGCATCTGTGATGCTTAACACACAAAAGAAATTTCTTCCAAGTGGAACTGTATAAATTGTCAGCTTGGTACTATCAGTGACAAAACAGCAGCTAAAATCCACTACTTGGCCCACTAAACACAGAACTTTATTAGAATAAGGAAAGACAGTCTTGCCCTTCATCCAGAAAAAAACTCCATCACATACCGTGTCACTGTTTCTCTGGAGGCCTTATGACTAAAGTTATCCCTTGTTTTATGTTGAAAATATTTTCCCTCTACAGATTTAAAAAGGTGAATATATCTTTGCATATCTATGGTTAAAAACATAACACTGCTGAATACATAACTGAAAATTCAATTGCACTGTGAAGCATACCTTATATTTCCCAACATGTGTGGCTATCTGATTTCCCATATTTAAATCTTCTTTGGACAAAAAACTAAATGCAGACAGACCCGCATATGGAATGATCTGCTAAGCACTTTAAACTGCATACAGATACTATGTACCAAATAGTTAGTAATAGCACTATAAACAGATTTGTATTATTCCTAATTATGCATAGCCACATTCTCCCCTCAGGCTTATGTGGCTGCATAGGACTCCACTGTTTGGAGTCCTATATGACCTATATGAATATACATTTCATATAGAGACAGAGGTAGTTATGTTAGTCTGACATCAAGTAGAAGACAGGGTAGGTACAGATTCAAGGATAATCTGGATATTACTTAGGTGGAACTGAAAAAATGGATCTTAGAAAACTAAGCACAATTTTTGTGGGATGAAATGAGGAAATCCACATTGCTTTGCTCCTTGTAAGAGGCATCAGCACATTAGTCATGTAACCTAAAAAAAAGTTTACTGTTGCAGTGTAAAAGTATAGTGGCTTCTCACCTGTCTGGAGTTCGCCTCTTCCCGTTTTCGTTCACATCGAGAAGCAGCTCTGAGGAGTCAACAGGTGAGGTGGTGCTGGCATCCAGAAGCAGCTGTTCATGCTGAGCGAGGTACTGGGCGGGGTTCTGCTTGGCCAGCCTTGCACAGTGCAGGAGCTCCCGCTGTAGCAGGGGCAGATTGGCCTGTAAGAGTGTTTTCAGACATTAAGGGAGCACTGAACGCCTCTCAGGCAATCTCACGAAGACAAAGCAGCAAAATTAGAAATCAATGAAAAACCCACTCCGAGATGAACCTATTTTGCTAATCTTGTATTGCACTTATTTTACTTAGCCATGCTTAAGGAGAGAACCTTATCTGAGGGTAAAGTCATGGTGGGGATGGGTGTGCCTGCACGCATGAAATAGTGAGAATCTATTTACTGATATGGAGGACAATAATTAAAATGCTAAAAGAAAACCAGTCTGGTATTCCAAATCTTTAGAGCTGGCAAAAGCATATCTCTATCTTGCTTGGTTTCTTATTATTATATTTGTGTTTCATTTTATATTCAGACTGTATAACTATTAACTTTCACTTCTTTTTCTTGACTAAAGACCATTAGTGAATCTGAGTCTACTCTTTTTTCAGAGGCCTCTGATATACGCATGCAATCTTAAAATGACTTGTACAGAGTAATGTGGATATGAAAGGGAACAGCTTAGATATGTCACTGACTTAAGTTCTTATGACTAGTTAAAGAAAAAATGCTCCGAGTTTACAAAAAAAATCACCTTTAAAGAACAAAGCATGAAAAAATTCAGCATAATAAAAGGGAAAGTTTGAAAAGTTGTGAACACAAGAGAGGGAAATTTAGGGGAAAAATACTTTACAACTTTAAATGACAGCAGATGCTACCAGGCATTTATTATTACCATAAGATGCAATCTATGAAAAGCAAGTAGGACTAAATAACAAACAGGGTGCTTGCTGGAGATTTTTTTTATATTTAAATATAAATATAAATGCTCATGCCTCTGGAGATGCAAGACAACTTAACCGGTCTAGTACCATGCCCTGGCTCATCACTAAGAAACATATAATTGAATACAGATTATTCCGATTTTACTGGCAACCACAATAACAGAGATACCAACATCTGGTTAAAAAAACAGATATTTTTATTTGTTTGTTTTTAAGAGCCCTCACACAGAAACATGAAATAGGTCCAAAGCGTTACCTATACTAGAACGTCTTCTGTGATGGAGGGAGGCAGGAAAACTAATAATGCCAAAAGTATATAGATATAAAATTCTGGTGAAATTTCAGAAGCAAAACTGAACAGTGCTATGTAATTACAGAGTGCAGTTCATCTTCAGAACACTACATTTTCACCCCCACTTGAAGTAGGAATGTGCTAAAAACCCCATTTGCAGATTGTAAACCGGGGAAATAGTTTATCGAGTCACAGTCAGAGGGAATCTGCCAAACAAAGGATTAGAATTCATGAACTGCTTGTTCCCAGTTCTGTCCTTGGGGCCAATCAGGGAAAGGTCCAGGATTTTGTAAAGGGAGATGAAAGAAAGGGAGAGGCAGGGAGAGGAGGTGCAGAGGGGAAGGGATGGGGGGAAGTCTTACCCAATTTGAGGACTTAAAAAAAGGCCTTGGCTGCTGCTTCTGCAGTATTGACTGCAAGGGGCTGGAGGGGTGTCCATGCCACTGCACCCCTTCTGGATCCCCTGGGGCCAACTGATTTAAATCAAAGTGATTTTAAATTTCTAATTTTAATTGTCAGAAGACAACAGGTGCAGGCTAGAGTAACTAGTTTTAATTCTGTTTTGTATTTGTGGTTTTTACTTATTTTCCTACAGAACAGTTTCTTCCCAGTAGTTGGTAACCATTAAGGCATGCTGCTCTCCAGGTAAATGAAGATTTTACTGTAAACTTTTTCCTAATCAGGAGGATATACAATATGCATATTTAAGCAATGATTTGCTTAGCCTGGGTTTATAAAGATTACTAGATTTTATTTTTAATTTTATTAGAATATAATTCTATTGGTAATTTTATTCTATTAGTCATTTTATTAGACTTTTTAAAATGTTGATTTTTAAAATGTTTAAAATTTTATTAGACTACTATTCCAATAGTATTTCTAATAGTAAATTATGTTTATTTTAAAGATTATTGTTTTTTACTTGTGATTTATACCAAGCTGCTTTGGGATAAAAATTTGAATTCAATTTAAAATGCCCAAACACCTATACATTTTGAAATTTTCATTAATATTTAAAACTCTGTTAAGTGTACTAGACATAACAAACAAAGTATATCAGTGTATGTTTTGCAAATAAAAGCAATTTATTAAGAAAAATTAGTAGTATCCATAATAAGGGATCTGCTGAACTTGAGGGGGCTGCTGGGCCATTTCATGGGCAGATCGCAGGGCTGGAAGCCATTTTCATGGGCCAAGTGTGGTAGGCCCCTCCACACCTCTGACTGGCTAAGGGACCCTGGTGACCCTCACCCCTCACCTATGATTGGTTGCGAGGGCTGTCCGTCATGCAGTGCTGTCCTTTGCTGCCAACTGGAGAGGGGTGGAGCCCTATGACAGAGAGCCCTTGCAGCTAATCAACAGCAAGGGGCATGGGTCGCAGCCATCTTGTTGTGCCAGCAGCCCCCGTCCTCCTTCCCCACCCCATTGGGCTGTGTGGACAGATTTCAGAGGCCATGAGGACTGCTAGCTCGCTAGCTCCCCAGTGGGAGCCAGTATTTCATTTTCTGTAAGTTTTTAGGAGGTTTTTAGTTGGTTTTTTTCCCCAGGGAGCCCAGACTGCACTTTTTCGTGATTTTGGCAGGTCCTTATCCATAATTAACATTTCTGATTAATATTTTCCTTAGGATTTTGAAAACTAATAGATCTCTGCTTCTCATACCTATTTTTCAGTTGGAAATTGGAAGATGAAAATAAGCTTTCTTGCTTTTCCAACTTCCAATCAGTTTCTTGCCTTTGAACTAACCAGTTACCGAACTGAACTGAAAAATGTAAAAAAATAAAATAAAATAAAATAAAATATGTTCTCTGAATCTACATTGGAGAGCTTGATTATCACATGGACTCTGGCTCCTAGTGCTTAAACAGTGACTTTCCTTAAAATGCTGGAGGAAAAATGTACTGTTTAAATAATATTTTTTTTTTTATTTAAATGGATTTAAGAGATCAATGTAAGTTTAGGCCTTAATGTAGGGCTGTCAAAATGTTAAAAGGAAAAAAACAATAAAGTAAAAATGTAATTAAAATAGAAGTGGGGTTTTAAAAAAGGGTTTAAAAAAATCTATTTGTACATTCTTAATTTTTTTTTACACATATGCAGCACTTTTTTACGGTATTGTTTTTATTCATTTATTCGAATTTTTTGATTTATATATTGCCCTTCACAACAAAGGGTCAGATGGCTGTTCGATATAGGTGATAGGTGGTGGTATATTATGGGGCTTAGCTGAAAGTACAAGAACATAACATAGAAACCCTGAAGTCACAGCTCACCATTCTACAAATTGCACTAATAATGGAAGTTACAAACTTTACATAAAGAGACAATAACACTATATCATCTAAGCCAGAACTGCTATCTCAATTTTTTAATTCATAATTGTTTCACCATTTTCTGTTTCTTGAACATCCATCCCAAATAATCTATCACCCAAGTCCAGCACACTGTTATCATTTTATGCCTTATCTTATTATGCAGGAGACATATTAATGTAAACAGGCATCTTTCTCTGTCCTATGAAATGAAATAATTTTTCTCAAACTCCAGCTCTTCCAGGATAGACTGACAATAAAATAAAATAAATAGTATGTTTACTTGAATAAAAGACTAGGTTTTTTCCTCCAATCAGCATGGGAGTAAAAGCCCCTCCTCTTACATCTGCATACAAGGAAACCTCATTAAATACACTATCATTTAACTGCTGCCAAATGTACTCAGTAATGGAAACCAACTATTAAGCTGATTAAATACAGCTAACATTCAGCATGACTATAAAAAATACAGTCATATTAGGCAACTGTGCTTTTTATTTTTTTTGGAAAAATTTTCATGTCTCAAGTCAAATCAGCCAAATCAATAATTCCAAATCTGTATGAATCATTTAAGAACCATATGTGGCCCTGCTACCAGCAAGCAACCTCCACCCCGGCCTGGGGCTTCAGATACTTCCGTATCCTTTGCTGGGCATCATACATGCAGGCTCAGTGGAGGCTTGGGGTTCAGATGCCGCCAAGTTTTGCTTGCCTTCAGCTGTATGGCCACAGGATCCAGGTAGGGAGGAGGCTCCCAATTCCATAAAGCAGGCAGGTAGCTGAGATCCTCCCACAGGATGTCTCAGTGGGAGGCTAACTATGAGGCTCTCATAGGGAGCCCTGTCCACAAGCAGACAAGGGTGTAACCCTCCACTATACAGTGCCATTTTAATTGAACTACTACTTGACCATTTGTGGTTTTCCCCTGCCAGCAGGGAAACCACCTTCTAGATTATGGTGTTTCCCCTGCCAGGTAAGTAACAGGAACCTGTCAAAAGCATAGGTTACTACAGTTCATCTGAATAAGATATGTGATAGTGCCCATTAAGCTCAGTCGCCCTCACCAGCGACTCGTCAAATCATAGGAAGTTGCTTACATTGCATAATTTTTCGACTTCCTCTTCACTTCTACAGCTGAGCCGCACCTTTCTTTCCCATTTCCAATTATTTCTGTTTCTTCACCAGCCTCGAAGCTCTGACAAACATCACCAAATGGGGCCCTAAACAGTTTCCCCAGAATCCGTCTGTCACCCTGTGTCTCAGCCTGTCACCTATGATTAGTGTCACCCTGCCCTCCATGAGGTGGGCCCAGAACATGTTGCCTTGCACCTCTCCTGTATATAAATTTTTGGAGGATCCCAGGACTTGTGACAAGAACACCTGGTTCCAGTCATGAGTGGGGGTTAATTAACACAGACATCCTTTGAGGGGATATCTGATGTACATATACATGCTGAGCAGTGGAGTCACCATGGCTTCAAATGTTGACTCAGCTGGGGCCCAGCCCAATGAAGTACATGGCAATCATGAGCCTTTTGGCTTTGGACTAATATTATGCATAGTTTACACTATATATAAGCAGATAGAAAAGTGCTGCTTAAGAGTGTATTTATGGAGTACCTGTGCTAAAACTTGCAGCAGTTTTTTTTTTTTAAAGTAAAATGCATTCATTCTGGATGAACTAATGTTATGGGTACTGTATGCAAATTACTACAGGTACATTTATTTTAAGGGGTTTTCAGATTTGCCCCTCATTTCCATGTGCTCAGGGAGAACAAGGTCTGACTATCGGGGGTAGGAAGGGGCTGCAGGGAGAAGAAGCTGAGGGAAGGCAGAGGGCAGGGGGGCTACCTGACTCCTAGATTTATTTTCCCTGCTGTAGCAGTATGAGAGAGACAAATTCAGTGGAAACCTCCAGTAATTAGATTCCATACCTGGAAAATCATAACAAATGTATAAATTTCCCATATATGGAATCTAATTATTGGGGGGGGGTCATCTTATATTCAAGTAGTAAATAAATGTGGACTATTTATGCAGTCCTTGTAGCACTGCTGACTTACTTTTCATTAAAATCAAATACAAGTTTTGTTGGGTGAGCTAGTAAGGGAGTTATCATATAAAAGGTTCAGATATATTAGCAAGCACTTTATCAGATATGATGCCAACACATGGAATAAAACAGTGGCCATGCTGGTTGAATATGGCTACCATGTGTCACTTAATCATATATAAATTAGCTTCCTCACATGATACTAATCACCATATTGTTCCAATTAAAAGTTGACCTGGCCCCTCTTTTGACCCCACAGGTTGAATTTTAGGAAAAACAGCTTTTCCTCCTGAATATAAATAGATGACTACAGATAAGGAAATTGAACTGCTATTGCCCTTCCAGAAAATACCAATTCTGAAATTTTCATGGCATACACAGAAATAGTGTCAGTATGAAGTCAAGACTACTGGGGGCTAGATCAAAGATGAACCCCACATATAAGTTAAGTATGATTTTTATGGTTCTTTTGGAGAAAAAAAAATGGTCACCTTATAATTAAAACAATATTGTATATATGGGTGGGGGTAAACTGGCATAGGAGGAGCTTTCCAATGCAGGTTTGTGATGGTAAATACACAATGTCCATAACTTCCTCTCCAGCAGACCTTGGAGATATAAATGTAATTAATTTTTTATTTATTATTATTGAAATAATACCAAGTAGCCCCACCTGAGGACGGCCCATTTGAGCTGGGTACTGTACAAGTACATGGTAAGGGACGGTTCTTACTGTAGGACATTTTGAATTTTGGATTCTACAGGCTGAAGAAATAAAACAGACAAAGGAAGGTGAAGGTACGGAGGTGAATGCCTTGCTTACAGTCATCCAGC
>NW_005841943.1:2935629-2940629 GCF_000455745.1 Alligator sinensis | reverse complement strand
GCACTGAATTTCTGTTCTATTACAGGTTTAAACTGTTTCTGATCACTTAAACCAGTTTATGTGTAACTTCTGTCCCTAGCCCAAATCTCCCTCTTTGCAACTGTTCCATTTTGCAAAAAATAAATGCTAAATCAGGCCAGGATTTGTGAAAGACTAAATTAATGTTACTTGAGAGAGAGAACTGAGCAGCACTCTGTAGCCCAATAAAGTCTGTACAGTCCTGCCAAAAAAAGATAGCACTAGGTTACACAATGAATTCTTAATATAAAACAGTAAGGTGTCATTAAAACAGGACTAGAATTCAGTCCTCTTTCCAGGTAAGCACTCCAGGAACTATGAAATAGTCTTTTTCATATTCTTCCCCCTCTCCTTGGTTCAATAAACTCCTTCAACATAGAATAGCTTTGAATGGAGAGGCCACTACTCCAAAATACCTTTAATTTGTTTGCTAAAAATATTCTCCTGTGAGGTGTGTGAAGTGGATTCAAATCCCTTCAACATAGAGAAAGAATCTGAAAACAGATCCTCCCACATACTGCGTGACTACTTCAACCACTTATAGAGAAGGGAAGGTACCACAACCACTATTTTTGAAACAAAGTATTGACCCAATCTTGGTGTTTGAAAGGAAGGTTTGTTTCAGGAGTCTAACTCCAGGAAAGGATTAGGATATGATATGTGAGTGGAGAAAGTCTGGCAAATCTTATTCTCTAGGAGTTAAGACACACCCCTGAACTCAGTGTTTCCTATTGCCTAGCTTTAACAGCTCCCTGATCAGCATGCTGGCTGGAGAGCACACTCTCAGACAATCATGGCACCATCATATAGGTAACTTAAGCACATCACTGAGATATTATCAATTTTGTTAGATAACAAGCCCTCCCAGGTAATTATGAATGATATTCAAAGCAACGCAGAGGGCCGCATGCAAAATTTAAGTTGAAATTAAACACTAAGGACTTAGTATTACATAAGGCCTTATGAAGTAGCGTGACTTTCATATTAGAACACCATCTTCAAACTTACAAGACACTTCAAACACAGTATGTCAGGACCTTATTATGTACAGTAAAATGTGATAGCCAAAAAGTCAGAGAAAATCAAAGACCTTGACACATGCACACAGCTTTAGCAGATTCTCAGGATCCATAAACTAACATTGTTAGAATACCACAACACATCACCCATTGCTTTACTGGTCAAAGACTTATGAGCAGAATAATAAAAACTCTTTAGTGCCAAATCCTAAGCAATTTGACTTCTGTAGCCAAAACCTGAAGTAGCTATAAAAAACTCATAACACAAACAATAAGTACAGCAAGAGTTACCACAACTGCGATTGGGAGAGGATACTATACTCCAAAAAAAAAACACAACAGATGGCAACCTACCAAAGTAACAACTATAACTATCTGCACCTGTAAACAGAACAACTCTGGATCTTAAGGACATCCAGACAGCTACTGACACACTCGTGTGCTGACAAGAAACAGCACGAGCCCACACACAAACTGACAAAGAGAAACAATGGGAGTAAAAAACACACCATAGCAAACAGGAAATGCAGGAAGAAACGTTATGAGAACATGGGACTGCACATTTAGAAAGTCATTAAAAGAGGAATTACTAACAGACAATGAGAGAGACACAATGAGAGGGAGGATAATGTTCTTACCTGCCTTGGGGTTCAGATCTTTTAGTCTGGTCCTCATCCTACTTCTGTCTAGCTTTGTGTTTTATTAATTGGCTGCATCAGGCTCTAGATGACATTTTATTACATTTTGATTCTTTTTATACATTGGAATATGCAGAAGTTACTACTGGAATCAATGGATACTGCCCCAGCTATCTGACAAAAGTATAAACTCTTGTACTGACACCCATGTCATGTGGCTGGGACAAGAAAAGAAAGATTAGTCTGTGACTAATACTGCTGTGCTGTACATACTTATCATGCAGGGGTAGTATATTTAGTGTACAACAACAGATGACCATACTAACATTTACTCTTAGCCATGCAAAATATGCAAATCTAGTCTTCTGAATTTAGTGTTACTTAGTAAATAACTGGGGCTGCAAACAGGTGTTCATTTCTACTGGTGGTAATTTTCCATCTCTAAAAATGCAGCACAGTAATTCAGCATGCAACTGTGCCCTCTCCCCTGCTCATCACTCCTTCCTCAGTCCAAGGAGATCCTAGTCTGGGGAAAGCGTGGGATATTACAGCTGCTCTAGCCCTCCTGTTCTCGGAGGGACTGGGGCAGCAGGGCAAAGCACCTCATCAGGAACCCTGGTGTGAGGAGTAGATGGGGGATCATGCAGTGGCTGTTCCTCCCCTCCCCTCCCGGTCTACAGGAGGGGTGGGAGCACCTGCCCTCTTGTACCTTCTCTAGATTGGGGTCAGCCTCCTGGCCCCCAGGAGTCAAGAGGCGGAGAAGCACATAGCCATTCATTCTACCAGGAGAAACTGTCCTGGAAGTGTCTTCTGCCAGGATGGAGATGAGTTATTTTTCACCTGGAACAGCCATTTTTGGTTCATGAGAAACTCTACAAATATCTGTATATTCATGGCTTCTACCAGGAGAGCTGCAATTCTCCCAGTAGAAATGTAAGGCCTGTATGCAGCCTTTGTCTTTGGATTTAGCTCATAAAAGACTCAAGGCAATCACTTTTTAGGATAAAAATATAAACAATTAAGAAACTATAAAATTACGGTACCGACAGTTTGTAAGCAGCAAGAAATGGTCAAAGAAAATATTCAATCAAATGGAGTTTCATCCATTAAACTATGGAAAGAAGCCCTTAAATGTTAGATTCATTTTCCTGACTCTCTCAAAAAGGAAAACTGTAACACACATCTGTGACCTAGCAACAATATGGTTTGAAATAGTTTCCAGATCAGTGAACTGTGCAATACCTTCAAAAATGGGATGACAAAAGGTCGCAGTGGGAAGTTAGTAGCTTCTTGCAGTTTGGAATGAAATTCTTCAATTGTCAAAGTAGAATTCTGTAGGAAAAAAAAATTTTGTCTTGGTGACAAAATAATAAAAATGATTAGGAAGAAAGTAGGACCCAAATTTTAGTAAAAGGAGTTTGCTTACTGACATGTTCCCAATACTAGTATCAGAACCATTTTGCATGTTACACATTAAATTTGTTGATCAATAAATATAGTGTGCGACAGGAAGATGACTGTTATACTACAGTGAGAGTGAATAATTTTACAAAACATTCTATTTATTATGCATGTAAAACAGCTGACTAAAATCTTCAACATTTGTTGCTTAATCCTTGCAGTAAGAATTTGAGTCTTCAAGGTGCCAAACGTTTTTTGTTTGGTGACAACACCATGGACTTCATAGATAATTTAGGCTGCTTGTTGTGCCACAGAATATGTTCCATACTCTTACAGTAAACATCATCCTGGTAGCATGCCTTTAATGGACAATTTATTGCTTGTTATTGGTGCCACTCTTTCAGCTTTCAGTTCAGGACTGGAATATTAGAGGAGAACCTTGATGCATGATAAAACTTGATACTTGATAAAACTGTAGTTTATATCATTTGTATTTTAAGACACTTATGTCAGCAGGTGACAGAAATATACAAAAAAATGCTAAAACACTTCCAGGATTATGTTATATATAAGACAGTGCTATTTATCATAAATAGAATTGTTTACCAAGTTCTGTTCACTACTACCAGTGCAACATTGCAGAAGGCACCTAGAAGCAGTGAAAACCATAAAGGTCTCACAGGTCCACAGGTCTCTCTTAATTTGATGACAACAGATTTCACAGGTCCAACTCAGGAGCTAATTTGACATGTACAACCTTTATAGGAGACAGACTCAGACGGAAAGATTGTGGCTTGATTCTCAGAATTTAGCTGGAGTTTTGTAAGTTGGAGAACACTTGTGAATTATATACAAAAGCAAATTTGATATAAGAATTGACAGTAAACAATTATGGGACAAAGAAAAATTTACAGCTGTACTTTTCAAAGTAGAACCAAACTATAAGCACACTAACTTCAAAGTTGTACTTGCTGAATATTGACAATTGTCACCTTAATGTATAAATTTACCACTTGCTCATTGCACTTAACAGTTTTACTCCATTATTACCCGTTCCCTTCATGCTATAAAACAAATTATGTGGAATACAGGTAAAGGCCTAATCCCACACTTCCAAAGTCAATGTGAAGTCTAAGTAAACCAGGTGCAAATTAGCACTCATTGTTAAATTACAAACCTGTAACAATAGTTTAAAAATTACACTAATGTGCATTTAATTCTTAGATTTTTTATAATTATGACTAGATTAATTTGTTACTTTTTTTGTGAAATGTTATCTGTGGCCTGTTATTCTGAGTTGTTGACATTCTTGAGCCCAGCAGCAGTTAATGGGGAAGTCACAACCTCTGGAGAACAGGCTACAAGTGATAGCATTTCATTTCCTAATCTAACTACTGCTCAATTAAATATCTAGAGCAGTGGTTCCCAAACTGTGGTAGGCGTACCACCAGTGGTATACAGGCAACTTGGAAATGGTACGTGGAAGACTGGGGGGCGGGGCCACACACAGACAGAGTCCAGCAGCAATATGTTGCACACAGCCTGCTCACACAGCCAGGAACACAGCACCCAGTAGGTAAGCATGTTGTGGGGGGAAGGCGGGGGGGGGACAGATCAAGACCTCCACGATGAGGGAGGTAGGGGGGCAGAGGCAGGGGCAGGCAACTTGGAAATGGTACGTGGAAGACTGGGGGGCGGGGCCACACACAGACAGAGTCCAGCAGCAATATGTTGCACACAGCCTGCTCACACAGCCAGGAACACAGCACCCAGTAGGTAAGCATGTTGTGGGGGGAAGGCGGGGGGGGGACAGATCAAGACCTCCACGATGAGGGAGGTAGGGGGGCAGAGGCAGGGGCTGGGGCAAATGGGCCCCCAGGATGGGTGGTGTGACAGTTGGAGCCTGGGCAGCTCATCCAGAGGT
>NW_005841943.1:2927223-2935609 GCF_000455745.1 Alligator sinensis | reverse complement strand
TGCATGCTCCTGGGACAGGCATGGGGGGATACATGGCCCCCGGATCTCTGTGCATGGGGCAGAGGCAGATTGCCATTGCGTGATGGGCTCTGCAGCGTGCTGCCACTGGCCCAGGAGCCTCATGCGACACCAGTGCCTGCTGTGCATTTGCTGCACTGTGTCCTCTGCCCACCTGGTAGCAGCAGGCACGTGGAGTACTGTACAGCTCTGGAGGCAGCTATACTGTGGTGCAGAGCACAGTAGTAGCCCACTGCTCCCTGGGGATTTTCTCCCCTCAGGCCGACTTGCCCTGTCCCCACAGCAGGGCTGGCACAAAGGCAGCCTGGGCCTTTCCAAGGATGTGGGAGGAGGGGAGGTTAGGTTCCCACCGCTGCGTGCACACCAGGGCAGGCATTGGGGCACGTGCCCCCCAGATCTGCATGTGGGGGGAGGTGGGCTATAATCTGGGCTCTGCACCACATGGTGCTACCTCTGGACCTGCGCAGGACGTAGGGACCTCTGGAGGCAATGGGACGTGGGAGCGCTCCTGCTGCTGTGCTCACCCTGGGGCAGGTATGGGGGGCGGGGGGGGGGACGGGACATGCCGCCCATGCCTGCCCTGGAGTGCACACAGCCTCTCCACCCTGCTGCTGCTGCCTGCATACCCCATGCTGGCCGAGTGCCTCTTCCTGCCCGGAAGTGGCAGGCACGTGGCATCCTGCCCAGGGAGTCCTGGCCCGGGGGGCTCCGCCCCGCTCACGCTGCACCCAGTGCACACAGGCCAAGCAGGGAGCTGCATCTCCCCTTTCCCTGAGCTTCACATCCTGCACAGCAAGGCTACATTCTCCTGTGAGCAGGGCGGCTGTGCTGCACCCCCATGGAGCTGCGAGGCCCAGGCTGGGCCCCACCTCCAGTGCCGCTGAGCCCTGGGGAGCCTTGGGGCAGCCCCCGCTCTCCTCCGGCTGCTGCCTTCCCAAGAGCCCAGCTGAGCCAACCTGCCCACATCACCTCCCCCACGTCTGCTCTCCCCACGCTTCTCTTCCTCTCTCCTCCCCCTCATCATAACATGCTTAACCAAAAAGAGTACACAAGAACAAAGGTAGTATATGAAGTTTTGTTTATTGTCACCAGGTTTAGAATTTTTAGAAAACCTGGTATTTATTGTAAAATAAAAAAGCAACACTTATTATGATTAACTAATTATGATTATTAACTATATGAATATGCAGTGTGTCCTGCCATGTACCCTCTTCCCCAGTTTTGTTTTTCTGATTTATTGCAGTGACCTAATAGTAAGCAACCAACCTTTCTGAACTTTAATTTTTGTCTGCAAAATGGGAAAGTGATTTGAGATAAGCAGTGAAAAACTAAAACTGCTGAGTACTATAATCCATGCATAGATGAATCAGAGATGCTATTATAAAAAAATGTGCGATATAACTGTAACATACTGGATTAATGTCCTAGTAGGGAGCCTCAATGCCCGTGGCCAGGTGTGCACCAGAGAAAAAAAAAGTTTCCCAGTATATCTATGCTCCCATTACATACTTTTCTTGGCACTTTGGCCAATACATCTTCTATGTTTGCCTTGAACCAAATAAGTTATGCTAGTAGAAGCACAGCGTCTACAATTCTGGCACTGTTGCCAGAATAAGTGACTAGACCTCTGATATTACTATACTAGCAAGTGTTTTCTAGTGTAAACCTGGCCTTAAAACAGCCTGTAATTTACTGATATCAAGTAGAATCACTTCTCTAATGCCAGGGTCTTAAGATGTTGGTTATTATAGTCCTGTGTTCAATGTTCCTAGAATAACCATGTGTGTGTGCATGGGGTTAAAGTCCATTATATAGCTGTAAATAAATCTTCCAAATATGAAGAAAAAACAATAGTAGATATTTACTGTTCTTTACTTACCACAAGTCCTAACACAAGGGTACGCACTCTCTCCCCAATCTCTGGTGAAATGTCATTGCCAAACTGCTGTAAGGTTGTAAGAAATCTCTTCAGTTTGCTGAGCTGTCTAGCCCCACAAGCTGGTGGTAACTGCTGATTAGCCAGAGAAGAGGAAGAGGAAGAAGATGGCCCATTGCTGAAGCCATTGGGTGGAGAAGGAGCTCCATTTAACGCTGTTGGAGAATGGCTAGTGCCATTGGTTACTGAAAGAAAAAAGAAAAAAAACAAAGTAAATTAATCAGTTTGAGTTTTCTGTGTTTGGCTTCAGTAATGATTATGCACTTTAACAGCAAGATTAAAGACTAGCCTTTTAATAGAGTGACTCTCCACATTTCGTCTCTATTCCATAGAAGTTGGTATTAAATGGTACATAAGATTTGAGACAGCAGTGGCTCCCCAGTGCACATTTGCCAGGCACCCAAAATGTTTTTTTGTACCAGAACGAACAACATTTGAATGTCACTTTCATCACATGCTTAAATAAAGTGTAACAATTAAAAGTGTAATGCAACAAAACTGCTCCTCTGCACACATATTTGGTGGAGGTTAAATTTAACTCTGATCTTTTCTAATCATGTTTTGTATACACAAGTGACAGCTGTGTTTATAAAACTAGGTCTTTCAAGTTTTAACCTTATACCACCCAATGAGATGGCTATTTTCTTTCTCTCATGTATTTCCTAGCCATCAACATCTGTAAATGCCATATGACTAGTGCAGTATTCACTCAGGATTTATTAAGACTGAAGTCTTGAAACCAAGGCATGAGTGTAGACCTTGGGAATAGATCTAGGTTTAATTCCCAAGTTTGCCACAGATTTCCCATGGGATGTTGGGCAAGTTACTTAGTTTCTCTGCGTCTCAGTGTTCTATCTGCAAGACTGATAAGTTTTTTGCCGTTGCTTAGATGTTTACATACTTACTAAAGGATAGCAAAAGCAACAATGCTCAGGAGGAGGTCTGTGTCTGCCAGAAGTACAATCTCTGCTAGAGATTTCTTATACACAGGGGTGAAGGGTGCACCCAATTTATTGGGTGTCCTTAGCCTATCATAAGGAAGTCCTTAGCCTATCAGCCACATTGTCAACTGATCAGTGGGGTGGGAGGACAGGCCATTTGTTGATTTCTCTGCTGTTCAGGGGCCACTCATCTTCCAGCCTTTAATAAGGACTCTTGCTTTTGCAGGTTCAAATGTAAGCTCACAGTTCTCCCCACCCAAAAAGAGAACCAAAATTGGCCAGTGGAATTCTACAAATCTTTAAAAAAATTTCAAAGTAGAATCACCCACAGACCTAGCAAGAAAGTTTAGGCAGCTGTTATCATAACATACAGCTGACATGCTGGCCCTATATACAGAACTCGTCAGCACAAAGATTTTAACATTTTCTTAGCAGTGGCCTCTCAGATCAAGCATCCCATAAAAATGTACTTTTCCCTTTGATTTATTCTTTCTTAGCCAACCACATCTCTACACAACAACTCTTTCAAACTTTTTGAAGGATGCCAGTTCTTACCAAACTTCAATAACTATCACAACCCTGTGGAACTTTTAAAGAATTTCCGCTTAAGTGCAGATGCAACTCCACTTCCATTCCTTGGCCACTGAGATGCTTCTGCTGGGTTGGCCGATGCCCATATAGTTTCAGCACCTTCAGCTCACATGCTGAACTGTGGAAGCAGGAATTCCCTGGCAAAAGCAGGGAAGAGCTGGCTCAAACTGCAGTCACAGTAATTCCAAGCCATGCTCCTCTTAGTACTTAATTAGGGTACATTTCTGAGTTTAAAATGTATATTAAAATCCATTAAACTGATACTATTGCAAGGAAGACTAAGTAAATAATTTGGAATGGGTATGAGAATGTCACCCTCCAGAAGGACCCCAAGCACATCTGTTCCGTCTCCTCATCCACTGCTGATAGGCAGCAAACCCACAAGGCAGGTCTGAGGTAGCTCAGAGGAATATGAAGGGCAGCACCTATAAGAGGGGATGGGGAAGTGCAGACAAAGGCTCCTCAGACTTGGAAGGGAAGCCTGAGATAGTGTCCACAGAAGTAACTCAGTCAAGGAAGACACTCCAAAAGAGACATGCGTGAAGGATGGGATGAGTGGTGGCACTTTCTGTAAATAACTAAAAACTATTTAACAAAAGGAGAGAGAGAGAAATGTAGCTTGCGGATCAAAAAAAAAGTGGTAATAAAAGAATTTAGCTATTGGAATTTTCAAGAAATTTGGGTCTCATATTCATGTGCTTGAAGTTTAGGAGAAAGACAAGTCTTAGCAAGGTTTAGGGCTTATAGGTTAATGTTATAACTATGCAGAGTATGCACAAACCTTACTCACCACTTAATTCCTCCATAAATCTTCAAAATAAAGTTCCCCTAAGACAGGGGTGTCAAATTCATCTGGCCTCACAGACCAGATGAGCACTGTGGATCCAGCCCATGACTGGGATGGCAGCACGTGTGCTGCAGTCCAACTGGAGTGGCTGCCGCAATACATGCAGTGGCCCCCCCAGCCAGACTGTGCCACACAGGGTGGCTGCCCCAGCTAGACTGAATTGGATAGAGGGCCTGCTTCAGTCACTCCAAGACCCATGCTGCATGTGACCCCTCTGCAAGGGCTGAGTGCAGTGCCAGTCTCAGACCAGCTGGAGCAGGCTCTGCATGCCATGTGTGGTACAGTCTGGCTGGGATGGCCACTGCATGCAGCATGGCAGCTGCGCCAGCTGGACTGTACTACATGTGGCACTGTTTTGGGTACTCTGGGATCTGCACTAGTCCTAGGAAGACTGGAGCAGCTGCCATATCAGGTATGCTGGGGGGAGGGGAGGAGAAGGATGGAGTCCATGGGCTCAATCCAGCCCACAGACTGGCTCTGCTCCATGGGTGCATGCCACATGGATCTGATAAGACCCAGGGGCAGTTCCAGGGACTGAATGACATGGCTCCACAGGCCAGATCCAAATGTTTGATACCCCTGTCTTAGGACTTAAAAAAATGCATGGGCCTTTCAATGCCCTTTTGTACAGAGGTAAACTGTATAGTAAATAAAAAGTGGACCAAAGGCTATAGTAACAGAAATGAGATGATGCAGTTATGCTGGGCAGGAATATATATGAGTAGGAGCTTGAGAAGTTGTGTTCTTTTAATGCTAAAGCATAACCATGCTCTTATATTTATATCAATTAAATGTTATATGAGAGCAAAATTTTTAATTGTCAAATTGCCAGAGGGAAATATAGACTGTTTCATGTGCTCTGGAGACAATGACCCAGATTCTGGTCTTCGTGACAATGGTATAAATGCAGAGTAATTCCCCTGGGGTCAACAGAACTTTTGGAATTGGGTGCCACGTGCAACATGGGCAACCTCAGTGGGTACGTCTACACATGCAATTGAAGTGACTAAATATACTCTGGCTCACTCTGAATCAGAATAAACTAATTCTGCTATCACCGTCTACACATGTTTAAGTGCAGTAATTTACTGTACTGCTGCATACCATTTGTATCTGACAGGACTATCAGGAAGCACAGTAAATTAGTCTACTGCATCCTGATTGCTGGTCATGTGTAGATGATGACACTTTACTGAGCAGCAAATTAGCCTTCTGCATGTTTCCATGAAAAGCGTCTCATGTAGATGTGTCCAGTGTGCATCAGGCTGAGTGTAGAGGGGACAGGCAGCACAGTGACAAGAAGATGAGCATAAGATCAGGGAGGAAGCCAGGAAGCAGAAAGCTGAGCAATAAATCAGGTAAAGGAAAGGGATTGGAGTGGCACCTGGAGAGGGTACAGGGCCAATTTGTGGCAAGCCCCACTGCTCTACATTTACATCAGATTAACTGAGATTTTGTTACAAACTAGTGACCTCAAGACAAAATGCAACTGGTTCAAAATGAAAGGCATATTTTAGCAATTTTAAAAGGCAATACTGATTTAAGTGTTACATGATTCATGGTTTAAATTCATTAATTTATTATCAGGAGGAGAAAAAGGAACTTTATTTTGGAATGTTCATGTCTTTCTCCCTAAAAGATTAATTCTGTTTATTTTTATTCAATAGCAAACAGGATTCCATTACCACAAGTGAACTGCCTGAAAGCTAAGAAGGTTATCCATACTTCTCACATAAGGAATGATACACGCATTGGAGCAAAAGAGCAAGGGAAACTGGCAGTCACAGTGCAACAAACCCATCAATAAAATTACCACACCTCTGAGTTGAATGCTTTACTAGATTAAGATGTAGTAATCTGCTCTGCTCTTAATTTTAAAACTGCTTAATCAGTTTATTTCAGCATAATGAAATGACACTCCAGCCTTGTCATATAGGCTTCCCTTCACATAATTTGATTTCTTACATACAGCAAGAATCAAAAGAATATGCAACAAAAGAATAAAATAAGTCTAATTACACGTTGTGGGAGTGAATGAACTGGTTCTTGGAGCTCCTTGTGTAGTGGGAGGAGGTGGCATTGTTGGAGGCGTCAGCCTGGATTGTGTCTTCACATCCACAGGTGAGTCTGGCATTGTGGAATGCTTCTCAGTGCGATCTGTAACATACCACATGAACACACTATTTTATTTCTTCAAGTACATTAGATTGGGAGGGAGGAGGGGGCAGAGGATGAAAAGCTAAACCTGAACTGAACAGTTTCAGCATCTTCTGTGGAAGATTATACATGCTTATCTTTCCAGCTTGTTCTTGCAATATTACATCATTGAAACCTCACTTAAGGCAGTGTAACACAGATGGTAGGACCTCATTTATAACAGGGCTGCATTATCTTTTGTTTTTATTTCTAGCATGTGCAGATGCTACCTCACAAGCAGTATTGGAGCTGTAATAATGCCACCTTGCTTGAAGGTTTTAACATTAGATAGAAGGAGAAAATAGATGAAGAAGCAGGAAGGTAATAAATCCCTTTATGACAACTCTGGCAGAACTAAAACCTGAAGCTCTTTTGTACAGGTGAGATATTGGCTGAAGCCAGCTCTCTTCATGACTGGTGTTCTTTGTAACACCTGCTGCCCTCTCCATCTTTTGTCCTTATAACTATTAGAGCTACCCGGGTTAAATACTGCATGTGTTCTGGCCATGTTTACCACACCACCTTCTGATACTTTAAAGTTGACAAGACAGAGCTACCATATGCCACATAATAAAAGTAGCTTTGGCTGACACAGGTGGTATGTGTTTATACCAGTTTATTTTATTAAGGAAAAATCCCCCACCTTTATCATCTATCTCAGTTTGTACACTCACACATCAAAGAAAATTGTGTATATAATGCAGGGTATTTGCCATAGAAGCCAAACTATCTGTTTTAAGTCCCATATATCAAAAATGGGCAAAACAAACTATATTTAAACAATGATAGGCCCAATTACTTTACTTATATCAGTAACACTCTATGCTATTTCTTGAATGATTATGATGATCACAGTTGGCCTTTAACAATTAATACATATATTAACATAAATTGCTAAACTACTTTTCTTCCTGTCAATTTTTTTCACCATTTTTTCTATGAACTGTTTTAGTTTGATTCATGTCTTCGTAAGTATCGTGTACCTAGTTAGCAGAGGAACAAACTGTCAAAAAACATGAACAGTTATAAAAACTGTTAAAAAGATAAAATACTGGTGTCTCCTATAAACATAATATCCTAAAGTTATATTCCTTACTCATACTAGAAGACATACGCAGTTACACCAAGATTTTGTTCTTGAGAAGTCAAAAAGTTCCAACTGTCTATACACATGTACACAATGCACGTATATACTATATTATACACTAGGCACATTCACTATATGTAGCAAGTGTGTGTAAAGACAGATTCAAGTTATAGTTTTCAAAACAGATATCAAGTTCATGTAATACAAAAAAGACCGCCAGGATTAGAATTTCTAACCACTACAAAAGCGAAGTTGTAAAAAATTGGTCACACACAATGCAAGATTCTGGAGTTGTTAAAGCTGTGTTCAACTTTTTAGAGATACTGTTTTAAGGGAAAAAAGACTTTTATAAATACAATCAAATTAGTTTTGTAAAAGACTTGAAATGAAAATAATCTTGAAAAAGAAGAGCTAGTCATGTGACAGGAGGGGAGTGTATCACAGTAATTAAGACTGCAGTGTTGATTAAGGTTAGCAATCTTAGCAGTGAAATGGACAATGTCCAAAGAGAGTGGCTGAAAGTTCAAGGTTTATACACTGACAAGTGAAATATTTTAAATCAAAATATGGTAAACTATTAAACACCTGAAAATAAACTTTTCTATAAAAATCTTTCGCCATATTGTTATGCTAAAACATTTAAACCTGTAGCTGCAAGTCATTTATTTGAAGGATTAAGGAAACTCTCTTTGAAATGTTAATTTCTTTTTTAATGGTTGAATTTATCTGGCACTCACCTTAACCAACCTCAGCAACAAGGGAATAAATAG
>NW_005841943.1:2916850-2927192 GCF_000455745.1 Alligator sinensis | reverse complement strand
AAAGAGGCACAGCAGTGAGTGCAGGCCTTCCTAAATAAAGGAAAATATTTCTGTCATGCCAAGAAAGGAGAGAGAAAGGGAGGCTTGCCAGAGCTGGTTGGGAGATAACAGTGGGAACTGCTGGTCCATCTGGTTTTCATTCTGCTAACACTCACATTGAACTGTTAAAGAAGGCAGTCCAGGTACACAGATTTGAAGCATGTGGGAACACAGACCTAGGCAGGGACACGATAGGAGTGGGTAGAGGAAAAAGAAAGGAAGAGAATGAAACTCTTCTAACAGTCTGCTGCTCTCACTGAGCAGGCACAGTCTGTATCCCCCAATTTAGCTGTTGATAACTGAAAGCAATTCTGCTACTGTGATCAATCACAACTTTTTTCTCCCGTCTTATTCTTCTGGTTACTTTGCTCCAAAAAGCAAGACTGATCAAAAATTGCCTCCAATCAGAGAAAAAAAATAGTACTTTGAAAAAGCTAACTAGAATGGTTTATATTTTGTTATTTAAATGGGCATTGTAGTTGCACTAGAACATTGTTTTTTTCTTCCAGTTTCAGATTTTCATTATATTATGATGCATTTGAGTGATTCTTATCCACTAATGCATTATGGTCCTTAAACACACCTTTATCGCTAGTTAGAATGTTACATGTAGCTTATGTTACTGCAAAATTCTATAACATTACTATCTCCTGTAAGGGGATCAGAACTCCTTTCAAATTAATGAAACGGCAAAAACATGAACACTATTATCAGTGCTAGAAGACTCACCTGAAAGATTTAAAGACTCATATCCTCCTCAATGAGGAATAGCTTTCAGCTTAAGAAAGGAAACATGAGAATGCAAAGCTTGTTCAATTGCATGGAAGGCCCAGAACCACCTGATATTGAGCTATCCCAGAAAATATTTTTTGCTTCGTTCTTTTTTCTCCCTTTGGCAGCAAAACTCCTCCAAAAGCCATGCTGTGGCTGCCAGTGTTAACTAACCCTCTGGTACAGAATGGCGAACACATGAAGGAGCAGTTGGGCCATGAATATACAACATACAGCAGTTGTTTCTTTAATGCTGTTCCATCACCCACAAACCTGTAGAGCCTCAACAGAATGAATCCTAACAGAAGACAGAGGGAGTCCGGTAGGGAATGAAGCAGAAACTACAGCTTCTACAGTGCTCCAACTTTGTGGGACTCTAACCAGGAGGATTACAGTATTTGGTGCTTTGTTAAAGATCAATGAATGGAGCTGAAACTAATTTAAAAATGGAAGTTGAAATAGTTTGCACATTCTTGTTTGCATAAATGAAACAAAAACACAGAGGGCAAATTAAATCTCTCTCTAGATTTATCAATATATCTATATGTATCTACAGATCTACAGAGATTTATTTAAATCTCATAGTTTGGGCCACTTGGGGGTTTGAATGAAGCAAACTCAAGAGTTTTCACATAAGCCCTGTATGCATTTTTTGTCTGTCTCTATATAAAGGGAGGTGGTGAGAAAATCTAACCCAAGCCTTAAGCAGAATGGCAATGGCTCTCAAGGATTCACACATATTTGTTCCAGTTTCATTACATGCAAGTGCACATGCCTCAAATCAAAATTCAAGAGACTTACTCAAAACCAGCTAATTTCATGAGTTTCACAGGATTTTGATGGAAAGGCATAAAAATAAACCCATGTCTGCAAACCTGAATTCCAATTCTTCTAAAGGTGAGATTCAAGTTTGAAATTATACCAGGTGAGTTTTGATAGCTCCAGAGCCATGACAAAGTTTCGTACAGCCCATATGTTCACCTCCTCTCAAAACCTGGCACATAATTTAAGAGTACACTTTGAGTGGGTAATGAGAATAACCTCTCAAGTACAAGCACTTCTACTTCAGAATGTGCATAAGCAGCCAAGACTGGAATGGTTCACCTAGCCTTGATCAAATGGGGCTTAAGCCCAAAGGTCCTCTAAACTAAAGGAAAAAGGAGACCATCTGCAATTCATTCCGTACTGTTCATTGCAATCAATTCAGGATGGAGATAGATGGTGAAATAATGGGCTAGTCCTAATCCATGCACACAAGCCTTTGGTTCAATGAGAGACTTAGAATAAATTCAGAAAATATGTTTCAAGTATGCAAAGATCTATTGCATTTGTTTTGGATTACACTGAAAAAACATTCTGAAATACACATTCTTGAATCTCTTTTACAGCAGAGCTAGGAGTTGTGATTTAACCACAGAAGCATTTTGCTCTATTTTAAAATTAAAGAATGCTGTAAAACCAACTTTAAATTATGACATTCCTTCTGTGGATTTTTTTGGTTCATGAAACTGTGCTGTTCTCATCAGATATTCAGTTTTATGATGGGAGATATTTTTATCACTGAATTTAGCTGTTAGGTGAATACTGGTATTTACTGTAAGCATAGCCAACCTTATACAAATAAATATGGAAGAGAGAGAAAACAACATGTGAATGAGAGGGGAAAGGGGAAAGATATGTACATGTATTCAAATGGCTTTACTTCACTTCCTGTATCCTAAATGATTTAGTCCATTTTTAAAACAAGGCGGTCTTTCATATATGGCAGAATTTCAGCTTACGTGGCAGGTTTCCAAGTCTATTGCATCAAGGAAGGCTGATGTATGGAACAAAATATGGAATATATAAATACTTTACTGATACCATTTCAATAGCCAATTCAATGTCAAGGATTTCTAGAAGTGGTGTGTTTTCAATTTCCTTTTTTAAATGAAAAAAAGTATGGTATAATATGCTATGGCATTTATTTTACTTTTAGTAAGTACAAATAGTTCCAGATGTATATTCAGGCATGAAAAATTTTAAAAGGCGCTCTCTATGGATCATACCTAGTACTCCTGTGCCAACCCATACAAAGAATCAGTATTCAAAAGGTTGATGAATTTAACGTTTTAGATTTCTACTGTCTTGTTTCTTTAAGAAATTAGGCTTTAAGCTAACAAAAAGAGAATGTACAAAGCTGTACGCATGTAACAGGAGTAGAAAATTATATTTAAATGAAGCCAAAATTTAATGGATTTTGTACCAGTGACCATCACGCCTATGTTTGTAACAGGACTAATAAATTATATTTAAGTTGAGCCAAAAAACTAATGCATGTTCTACTGGTAACCATGGCCATAGCTTCCAGACTAACACTGAAGTCAAACATACTTTTGTGATGGTATTCCACATCGTTAACAAACAATACAAATAGAAATCACAATGCCGACTGAGAAATGAAACAAAGGTCAGTAAAGATTAATAATCATTTAGCAATTAGTCTGTTCTTCCTCCCTATATACTTATCAGGAAGGACTGGAACTCTCTGTGCAGAAAGAGAATGATGCAGTCAGCAGCATTGCCTTATAAAATTTATCAAAGGGCCTCAAACTTTCTAATGGCTTAATCTTCATCCAATTCATTTCTGTGCCTTTTTACTAAAAATTCTAAAAAGAATTACAATTATAATAAACATTTTGATGCTGTAAACAACTGCCCTTAACCACCACACTCAGGCTGCTAAACAGCCATCAGATAAACATAATTTATATCAGCCTCAGATATATTCATTATTCTGACCTAGAGGTAAAACACCAGCCCATTACTAACAGACTGGCCTGTACAGCCCCCTCATCAAGGCTCTTGAAGTATCAAGAAAATGGAAGAGACAAGCAATATCCTTTGCAGCAAGATCATTCAACAGTCGTAGCAGATATATCATTAAGGAATAAGTATGCACACTAAAGAATAGAGAAGGAAGATCTAAGCTAAGATTGAAAGATGACATAACAGTGGACAACATCTTCCATGAATGTTCACAAAGTTCATTTACACCAACAAAAATGGCTTTCTTTATAAGGCAATGAAACAGCTTTGCAACAGCTTATCCCATTCTTTCCCAAAGCAAATAGATGGGCCTTTCATCAGCTATTTTTGGAAATAAATGGAAGTGAATCCCACCTACCCATTTCTTCTTATTTCAGCAGAAGCTGAAAGTAGCTCTGCTTGCTTGAGTGTCCTGTGTTATCTATCACACACTGTTATCAGAGACCTCTTTAGCTCATCTAAAACAATCTAATGAAAATAATGCAATCTCCACTTTGTCACATAAACTTAAAAGCATGTGAGACATTGTCTGCCAGCTCAAATAAAAAGGAATGTATATTATATCAGCTAAGTGAATGCCAACAAGTGTCAACGATACGTATATGGAACACCTACCTTAGTTTGGACTGTGGGACCAGCATCTGCTTTGAACAAATGCGTATAGAATATCCTTGTAGAAACAAATGTAGAACTCCCCAAAGTAGAGAATGGTTTCTTTGATTATCAGGTTAAATGGTAATGGCCAAATAAGCATAAAGTAAAAAAATAATCCAATTGCTCTAAACCAGGGTTGAGACAAACACTTTATGTTATTGCTCTGACATTATCTGAATTTAAGCTCCCAAGAGAAACAAAATGTCTCTTAGCATATGATTTTATTTAAGGAAACAAGCAGATTTTTCACCTAATAATTTGAATTATTAGATGCTAAGGTTTCAAAACTTTAAAAAATTCCATTTAATTATTTTATGATTGCAAAAACTTATTCCAAAATTGTCAGACTTAGATGTATCTTCTTTTCTTTTACATTGGTTTGGACTTCTAAAACCGAAACAACAACTGGGATGAAGAGGGTGTAGTGAGCCATCAGCAAAGTTCTATGCAAGGACTCTTTGCTTGACATTATTTCAGTTCCCTTTTGACCCTTCAGTGCTTCCTAGGTGTTGAAGGGATGGATGATTTGCCTGAAGAGGAATTTGATGAGCTATAGATGAAATCAGATAACATCTAAAAACTTGTCTCACTTCTCTAAAAATAAAGACATGAAGTTTGTCCCAGACCATACTCCAAATAATTTATATTGTGTATGATAACTACTGGAAGTAGTTGAAAAACTAGGGAAGATGTTAAAGAATTATCTTTTTCTCTCCTTTGTTCTATACCCAAAACAATTTCCAGATTAGCTGTGCTAGATATCATTATAAAAATGTATTTTTAAAATATATACATCATTACATGTAAATTAATGGTAACAAGAATTAATCTGTTGCATTTGGTTGGAAGTTTAAAATATAAATGAGTACCTCTTTTTTATAATACACACATAGTTCTGGAAATAAAATATTATGCAAGTGTAGTCTTTTCCAAAAAGAGTTATGGCAGAACTGGTAATGATCAATATCCCACAGAGAATTCCAATCTCACATAAATGATATGCATATATTATATATCATTTCAAATGAGTAAATCCTTTGTATCATCTTGTCTACATTGTTATTTACATCCAAAGCAAGATAAGCTATACAATTAACCTGACAGTATAAATTAAGTTTCTACCCATTTAAAAGGCATCATTTATATTTAATACAGTATTACATGGGTCTTCTAAGCTTATTAAGGATCATAATGGGAAAAACACACATTGATGGACAAAGATATATGGATTAGTGAAAAGAAGATGGATAGGCATATGACAGCTTATTATATAAAGACATTTGCTGTAAGTCTTATTGAAAGTTTTCCTGATTTATATGCATGTAAGCCCTGATGCTATGGTATACTCGATGGCTTCAATTATCATGGCATACAATGGGACTGTAGGGTGCTCAGAACTTTCCAGGATCAGGTTTACAAGTCTTCATTTTATCAGATTATACCATTTTTGCCATTCTCCCCACCCCCCTTTTGTTTGAAACACTTATAAAAATATCTTATTCTAGTTAATTTTACTGCTTTGAACAAACAGCCCTAAAGATCAAAATATTCACATACAGCACACAGCATTAGCAGACAGAGCAAACTTCCTCTACAACAACCTAGAGAGGTTTGCTCAGTAGTTGCTATGGACTATCTTTAACAACAGCACCACTTTAGTACACCCTAGAAATGTAGGACAACTTCATAAAAATGTGAATCAAGGATCTGTGTCAAAAAGTGAAAGGTTAATTCAGTCTTCACATCTGCAGATTTCCCAGTCACTACTCAGAATATTAATGGCAGGTACAATACTGTACCTGCTTCCCAGGTACAGTATTATAGAGACACTCTAAATGATATAACACATTTGTAGAGAAACATACTGTGCCATTATGTGAAGCAAGTTTAAAACGGGGGGACACAACTCAAGCTTTACGAAGGGTCATTTGCCAGTTGAACTTTCTAGTGGAGGGTCACCACTATAGGGATTCACTCTGATTGGATATAAGACACATTTTACAACTGGCAAACTGGACCATGCATGTGGGTGCATGCACAGATTAATGAATTTCCATACAGCAAAGACATGGGGTGGCTGTTTTGCTTGTTAAATCCTTTTTTTGTTTAATAGATTGGTTTAATAAAAAATGGTAAACCACTGGGATTGCCCTGGAAGGTTGCACACTGTATATCTGCATAGAGGTATTATTGGAAGTCACCAGATGGCACTAACAAAAACAAACAGAACTGTTATGACTAATTGATTATTTAATCAGAATTTGAGCAAATAGTCTTTGTTAGTTGACAACTGATTCTTTCTAGAGGTTCTACATCACCAATAAAGTTTATTTACTGCCTTCAGAAGTGATCCAATACCCACTAAACTCAATGGGAAAACTTCTCTAGCAGTGGATTTGGATTAATTTAGAGTCCTCCACTAAAACCATTTCCAAACTGAAGAGACATTGCCTGCAGATTCCACTCTCTCAGCAAAACAAACATTACTACTAGTAGCTGTATGACAACAGTCATTTCACAAGCACTGAATACAAGTTAGAAATGACCTGTGCATGTAAGGAAAGGAAGCAAATCCCATTGTTTTATAACAATGTGAAACAAGTAATACAGGTGAAGTCAACTAAATCATGTAGATTTATACTGGAGCAGAACTGGACTAGCTTTTTCTAGAAGATGGCTAACTCTAATAGCCATATATTGACATTAACATATCAAAATACACAAACTGAATCCACTGAAATATAAGCGTTTGCAAACAGTTGTCCCAGATATCTTGTATTAGATCAACACGGCTATAACCAGCACCCCCTGAAACAAAAATAAATACATGCGATAATTTCAGATACTACTGTCTCACAGTGTTTGTCAAATGTTGATAATCAACGAAAGGAGATTAATCTCATGCAAAAAAATGATTCTAATACATTCAATTAATGTCTTAATTAAAACAAAGATCATTAGAAAAGAGTAGTGACAACAATCTTTTTTATTTTTTCAAGCTACCTTAACTGTTATTTCAATGTATCAATCCACAATTGTCAGTATTAAAGTGTTAACACTTCCACAGAGTAGCTGTGCACTCTTTTACTGTTTTGCTTTTAAATATGTGAAATACTCTAGATCCAATTTTCTTGTAGTTTCCTTCTAAAAACATGATAAGAATTAATCTGTAAATGAACTGAAGAGGAAAATATGTTAAATGAGGGAAACTGCAGGACTAAACACGAGCTACCAGAAAGAAACTACTCAGTCTCAACCAGTGCAAGGAAAATATTGACAAAGAAAATAAACCTAATGCATTTGAACTCTGAATGTTTAATGTGAGCGCACTTAACCCTTGGAAATATGGTAAGTTTTCCTGTACACGCTGTGCTTTAGAAAGATTTAACTTATAGACATGCCACACAATTTTGGTCCACAATTCTGAAAATAAATCACCTTTGGGTTATGAACATATATTTGTTTTGCTTCAATAATATAGTCTTTTGCATAAGAGATATGTGTAAGAGGGAATGACCATTTAGTGTTATTGAAAGTGATAGACTAGCTAACCCAATAAATCCATTCCATCTCAGGAATAATTAGAAATGGATTCAAAACATAAATTAACATTTTCAATATTTTATTAACTAAATATAATTGAATTATAAACATGTAGAGCTAGGCCAGTAGAAACATAGCGTCTAATACAGATGTGGCTAACAGCCACAGGAATTTTAATCAAGGTGTTTTTAGCCACCAGAGGGAGCCTATATTGTTTTATGAATACACAAGAAGCCCCTCTTTTAATGCTGAGAATTACAAAGAAGCAAAGCTCTTTCCCCAAGATGAACTAAAATATTTTTATAGTACCAAAATAGAATTTTTCCTATTCCTGTGTATGAACTTTTCTTCATTAAAAAGATCCCTAAAAACCAGCTTACTTCTAACATGTAGCTTTAGTCAGTATTGGCTGCACCAAGTGCTTGGTAGTGTCAGGTCAATATCTCAGACAGGATTTAGTTTAATCCTCATGTGTCAAGGCAGTACATTAAACTTCTGCTTGCATAGGGCCAGAAAACCTTTATTCAGTTAAAAGAAAGAGTGGAAGATATACGCACGTGATAAAGTGGCAGACCATTACAAAATACTGATTATCCAACTCTATTGATACCATTTTCTGATACCTCAAACTATTCAGAAACAGATTTTAAAAAACTGAGAAAAATATGATCAACGGTACTTGATGAAGGAAGATTTGATGAAAAAGAACAGAAGATGGGATAAATTCATCCAATTTTCCCCATATATTTAATACCAGAGGTGTTTCAAGTACCAAACGTGTTAAGAAAGGAAAAGTACAGTACTGAACACTATTCAGTGAGGTAGAGGACAGAGTATTTGATCTTCTGAAGTTTGGACTAGATTAGAAGGCTCTTGAGGGCCTCTTGTGAAATGAGACAAATCCTGAACACTTATCTGATAGGCTTCCAATAATGTAGGAAATGTGCAGAAGTGGAGTTTGTCCTTACTTACGTGGTCAGGCAAGCAAAAAACCAGAATTAGGAGAAAAAAGTTAAGAGTAGTTGAATCAGATTTTAAACTTTTACCATGAATAGCTGAACACAGAAGAATTCACGGGCATTATCTGCATATGTTTTACTGCCACTGAGCAAAGGACGGCAGCAAGCATGCATGTAACACTTTCAACTAAAAGAAATTACCTTATGCAACTTAGATAAGCATTTGTTTTTGCATGTGCCATTTTACACAATGCTAAATAAGTCTCAAAAGAAAGTAAAATAATCTGTACAAAAGATATGAATAAACTGGAAACAAACTAGAATTGAAAAATGTGACGCAAAAAATACAGATACTATGACCAAGTGAATAAAACTAAATCTTGTGTAATGGGTCTCATAATGGCTTAAATGTTAATATAGACGCAAATAAACTCTATAGTGCAAGAGGAGAAAGAAGATAAGGAGTGGTATATAGAATCCTTACAGTACCAGGTTCTATAATTAGACAATTTGAAGGTGGTAACAGGGGGAGTGTGTTAGATTCAAGGAATCAAAACCTCAGTTAGTATGAAAGTGGACATCTTCTATGGACCACTAAGACTAATAGTGGTATAGAGAGATGAGAGAGAGAAAGAGAAAGAACATGTATGTATGTGTAAATAAAGATATTCAGACCAACCTTGGGGAACCAAAAACTCAAAAACCACAGAAAAATCCTATAATCAAGTTAATCAACAAACCAGATATCTGTCCATTAACAAAGAGTTTTATGAAATAAATAGAAAAGCTATCATGAAAACACTACAAGGGTGAGGGGCTCAGAATATGAAAGTAGAAAAGAAGCTCGAATCAGGGAAGATAAGCAAGTGAGATTTAGAAGAGTATGGAATAGATGCACAGATGACAGTAAAACAAAAATAATGCATTTCAAGAAAAAATGGTGGAGTACTTAAAAATTGTAATAAATAGTAGTGAAATTTACCATCACAGAAGACTATAAAATACTAAAGCAAACCAAGATGAATAACATAATTCAGGAGTAAATTTTATTGTAGAATTGAGACAAGCAGCAAGACTGTCAGTTAGGGCTGTGTGAAGCTTCGGTCCCTGATTTGATTCAATGGAGATTTGGCCCTTTTCAGTGGCTGAATCTCCAAACCTGAGTCAAATCAGAGGACCCTTTAATCTCTCCGAATCTAACTGGAGCCCTCCGAATCGATTCGGAGAGATTCGGACATAGACACAGCTTTAAATGTTTTTTCTACATAACTCTAGATACCAGGCAGCTTGTCAATGCTGTGATGCTAGGGCACATGGCGTGTCCCACAGAAGCACAGGGGGCTCCCCAGCGCACTTGGCAGCAGACCCAGAAGTGGACCAGAAGCAGTTCCGGTCCACTTCTGGGTCCACTGAGGAGCGCGTTGGGGCCCCCCGCTCTACACCCCCGCGGCTCAATAACTGGTCCCTCCTGGGTTTGGGGAGCACCCAGGGCTCACAGCAGCCGATCACCAAGTTGGGGTAGCAGCAGTGTGTGTGTGTGTGTGTGTGGGGGGGGGGGGAGCTTCGGG
>NW_005841943.1:2879846-2916819 GCF_000455745.1 Alligator sinensis | reverse complement strand
ACCTGGAAGTGGACCAGAAGTACTTCCGGTCCACTTCCAGGTTCACCGCTGAGCATGTGGAGGGCCCTCCCACACTCCTGTGAGATGCTCCATCCGCCCCAACACTGCAGCATTCAGAAGCCACGCTGGTACCTCAAGGTATATAGAAAAAACATTTAAAGCTGTGTCTATGTCTGAATTGCCAATTCTCTGAATCAGCATCAAATCTTCAGATTCAGATTCGGCCAAATTGCATCAGGGACAGTGATCCAAATCAACTAATCGAATCACTGTCCCTGATTCAGGCTGAATCCAAATCTGAATCAAACAGGGCCTGCTTTGCATACCCCTACTATCAGTGCAAATCTCTGAATGACTTTTCAAAGAGGTGAAATTTGAGGAGGTTACTGTATGGTACTCTGTAATGTAAATAGGTCAGGAGTGCTGGAGATGAGTACAAACCAACTAAATAACAGGCATTCACTTAACTGTAGGGAAGAAATAAGAGCAACTAAAACTAAAGAGGACATGGAAAGATTTTACAAAATTTTTCTAAATATATATAGTATCAACACTGGAAAGGATGCCCTTCTCAAATGAAGGGAATGAAATCCATGATGAGTCAAGAACACCTGCAAAACTGAAATACTTTAGGGCTAGAGGCAGACATTCAAAAAGCCTGAGCCTGAATTGATTCAATCTTTGCAGGGCTAAAGCAGCCCTCCTTTCCCTTGCATAGTGCTTAGCTGAGGGGGGTGTGGCAAGGCTCCAGCAGGATGTTCTGACTAGGGAGGTCTGCCTGAACTATCCCAGGGTTTTCCCCACTTACTGCTCAAGGAGCGGGAGTGTTGCCAGCCCCCAGCTCCCTGCTAGGACTCGAAGGCACGGGGGGCGGGGTGTGTAGTGCACGCATCTATTGACGATAGGGAGCTTTTCGATCTCCCTCCTTGCTTCTTTATACCGTCTGCAACAAACTGACAGGTGAGCAAGCCAGCAGGGGGATAACAACAGTGTTTATCACCCAATAAGCAAAATAATAGCCTCTCTCCATTACTTCAAATGCTTCTTAAACTGCTTACCAGCTGAACTGTTGATGAGCTCCAAACAACCCTAAGTGGTCACTGTTCTGTCTTCCTGTCGTAGTGAAATTGGACACACACACATCTGCATTGTGGGGTCCCTGTTGTGGGACATGGGAGGATTTCCTGCTTGGGCAGTGATGGGGGGACAGGGGAAGGGCAGGGAGAAGCCAGGCAGACCCTGGTGTGCCTGCAAGTCTCTGCCAGAGCTCCATCTAGAGAACAGAGGGGAGAGGCCAGCCCTGCTGTGGACCAGAGAGCCCTGCCCCACCCAGAGAGCATACCAGGATGCTGGGGAGTCTGGTGTATCTTAAACCAGCAAGGCGTCTGGGACAGACGTTGCATTAACCAGTTTGAGCCAAATCAGTTAAGTCTGATCCTACGTTTAACCAGGTTTATCTCAAACTGGTTTCAGCCATTTTCAAACTGGTTTATCTGTTACAGGTTTAAACCAGTTTCTGATCATTTAAACCGCTTTATTATGTGTAATGTGTGTCCCTAGCCTTGTTGTTTAGGTTGTTTAAGGTATGTCTACACAAAACACTAACTGCACAGTAGCCTAATAACACTGCACAGTAGTGCGTCACAGCTTGGGCAGTGCTAATATGGTACTGTACGGTATTATTAGGCTACTGCACAGTAGCATCACCAAAAAGGCATTTGCCAGCACTACTATGCAGTAACTCTGGTTATTGCACATTTATTTAGTACTTGATTATACAAGTACTAAATAAATGCGCAGCAACCTCTGCATACACATGAACATGTAGACACACCCTCAGTCTCTCGGCAACAAACAAAAACCAACATTTAAACAATTAGGAAGATGTAAAAGACAAAAAAACTGGATATATGAAATATCCATGTACTACAAAGATGTAAAGGAAAATAGTGCATGTCTAACCTCTGTTTCTATTAGAGCAACAGAACAAGCATTGACAGACAGACAGACAGACAACACCGTAATCAGGCATGCCATTGAAAGGCTATCCCACCAGACCCTGACTCATCAATCCTTTCCCTAGCCTGCTCCCATTCTTGCAAGAAGGGAATCAAGTGAGCATGCAATTTCATGGCTCTAGTGGAGTTGCAGACATTTTCCCATTAATTTCTCCCTCCACATGGTCTGCAAAGAAAGAGGATATATGGACCATCTTTGTTTTTTCATTGTTTCCAGGTGCACAAAGGTCTCAAGTGTGACTGCACACACATGCTCTGCATCATGTTATGTATATATCATTCTCCAACTAAGTAGTACTTAGCTGATGATTATTTATATAATGGTTTTGTTTTCTCTTAAATGTGTGTATTTGTTAAGGCTGCACCTACTGAGAATTATTCCAAAGCTTTCAACCTGTCATGTCAAAAAAAGATGCTGCTGTAAGAGTCCAACTAGAGTTTATTGTGGGTCTGTAACTACAGCAAAACAATAAATCTCTGTTACTGAAAGCCAGCTGCTTCATTCTTAACTCTGATTTTTTTCTTCCTTTTACATTCTAGCTAGAGTACAGCTGTAATAAATGTGACTCCCCTCACAAGATGTGCAGATGTTAACAGTTCTGTAGGACATCAAGAAACATTTCAAGAATCGTGTAAGTGCCAACTAAACTTGCTTGAATTATGTGCTACCTCGTCTACATTTCTATTCAGTAAATTAGCATTCCTGAATGTTATGAGAAAGAAATTATTAATGTTCACTGCCAAGACACTAATATCTAGTTCTAAATGTGTTATCAATAAACAAAGAATACACTTAACTCATTAGATAACAGATTTCAAATTAACCAAGAGGAGTCAACTTACTCTGACAATGTTTCTAAGACATCCATCATTTCTTATCTAAGTGAGAGTAGCTAAACAACTGCCTGAAAATAAAATAAAACAAAATAAAATAAAAAGAATTCATGGCTATATATATTTGAAAGGAAAGCATAGGAATATACTTTTTTCTTTGTGGCAATCAAATGAACTAAACAGCAACTAGGGCTAACTCAAAATAAATGCTAATAGCCTATTATTGTGAAATCGTATTAGCATAAATAGTACTGAAGATATATAATTTCAAGATTCACTGAGACCTCAAACTGCAACTCATTCTCTATGGCAGCAGGAGACCAGATGTTCAAACTTCTTAGAGGACTTGGCCCCAAATTCATTCATTAAGCAGAATTGTTGTATATATTTGGTTTCATCAAACACTGAACAATCTTAGTAATCTGTCCTCTCAAATTCCCCACAACTGGAAATAAACTTAGTTTCCTAATTTGGGGCAGGATTTTCAAAAAAACATTTAATGTAATTTAGAAGCATAATGGGGGGGGGGGCAGGGAGGAGTGGCGGGGAGTCAATAGGACTTTTGCCCCCAACATTCCTTGACACATTTGAAAACCCCACCCACAAAAATCCAACTCTGGTAGTATTTTTAGTACCTTCAAGTCCCACTGGACACAAGTAGGCAAAGCACTTTGTGAGGCTGAGCCATAAAAAGAAAAATTCCTCAGCTAAATGACAACTCAAGCACATTTGTTTATGCTTAACAGGGGGCTCCTTGAAGAGCTCAATTCGTCAAATACTTATAGGCATGTTTGACTTCAGGTTTGACTACTTATACAAGTGAAGTTAAGTACATGCATAAATGTTTGTAGGATAACGATCTTAGGTCTGACAAGTTCAGAAGACAAAGTGTGTGTGAACAGCTTCTCAGATGCAACTTTTAGGTGGTCTCCTGTAAAAGGAAGTGTCAGATTTAGCACAGATTTAAATCTTTAAGGAGAAAAGAAAGGAGAGAAACAGGCTGAGCAGGGGTTGATTAAAAAGATCTCAGTCCTCCAAAAAACATATACACCTGCTTATTACTTACATGTATGTTTCATATTAGAATAAATGCATAAAGTCAAGTAGGTGTCAAGTCTTAGCAGAATACAAGCCTAAATGATTTAACAAGTGCTAACCAGAAATTAAATATTCAGATTTTTGTTTTAAGTTAACAATAAATATAGCACAGGAGGCCAGGATATTAAAATATAATTACAATATGCTGTTTCAAAATGCTTGGTGACATAGATGAATGATTTTGCAGTCAGTAAACTCCTTAGTGACATGGTTTAATAAAAGCATAAAAATAGCGTTTTTGAAACCAAGAGACCGGAGCCTTCAAAAAAGTTATTTTGGTGTTAAAAAAGAAGCTGTATTATGAGATAGCCTGAGATCCAACTTGCTTTTAAATTCCCTGAAGGACAAACAAAAACAGTGAGAGAGAGGGGAAAAACCCAAACCAAATATGCCTCACTGTTGTTATTCCTTTTAGAGAGGAAATGCTCAGTTCAGTCATGGCTTAGAAGGCATAAACATCATTGAAATTCAAAGGCAGCTCTGAGAAGGAGGACGCCTCAATTGGTATGCAAGTGGTGTTTTCTCGCCCTGAATACATTATGAACTTGCAGCATGCTAATATGCCATGCTATCATAAGCACCAGATGGAACAGTAGGCAGTATATGTCCCATCAAACCTCAGGAAGATGTATTAATGTTCCTGCTCTTTTTTCTTTCCTTTTTTTTAAGCTACAATCCTTCAGCTGTGTCTCAAGACTTGTACATTTCTTAGCATCAGTCACCTGCTCCTAAAGCACAGTTCTCCAGGGTTGTCTCATCTTCACCAGGTGGTGCCAAGCATCCTTTCAATGCATTTTATCACTCAAGGTAAAGGCCACAAGATATGTCAGACTGTGCTTACTGAAGCGTACCAAGTACAAAAGATAACATCATGAGATAAATGATAGATGAAGACAGAAAGAATTTGGGTTTAAAGCTAGTTTTAAATTATGCATAAGTAACAGTGCATAACCCCCCTCAATTAGTATTACTTGAGAATCAAGAAATGGAAAGATTGGACAGAAAAAGAAAAAAAAGAAAGAAAGCTAAATAGAATATACTTTCCCTCATAGCTAAGTAAAACAGATGGGTTTGAAGCAAAACCATGAAGCTGAATCCCTTCCTTCCACCATCCTCTAAAACCCTTTTCTAAAAGATCTACAAATTTTAACTGACTAATGAAATGAAAAGACATATTCTGTAGTTCTTTAGCACATGCATGCATGAATGCACGCACAAGAATTAAACAGATACAAGTCATAAAAAATATAAACTATGTTTAAAGAATAAAAGTGATTTCTTCTATTATGGGCTGTAGGTTTCGAGTTTGGAGTAGGTGACTTCATCTAATAAAGAAAAATGGAACGAACACGTGCGCACGCGCACACACACATTCCAGAACACTTTTAGCTGCTTTGCATCAAAGTAGGCTTTATCCCAGAGACAACAAATATTATCTAATTTCCTGAATATAAATATATACAAACATGTATACACATAAGAGGTGAAGGGAATTGGAAAACCCCTGACTATTATCACTCGAATGTCTCCTACCTCTGTATAAACTTGAAATATAACATGCCTCCTATTGACAGATTGCTGTTTTCATTTTTTTTTTTTTGCTTGTCCTGTGCCCATCAAAAAGATAAGAGTTTTCAGCCTTGAGAAACTTTTAAGAGTTTGAGAATTTAAACAACAAAGTAAAATTAAAAAGAAGGTTTAAACTGGTGGGAGAAATAGTTTTCTTCATCTAAGGGTTTAAATATTGCTTGGAATAGTTTTTTGGGCCTGTTTTTTGTTTGTTTGTTTTTTTAACTTTTTCAAAAAAGAGTGACTTCAGTAGAATATTTTCCTAATTTCTTTGATCATAGCAACTGGTTTATGATATACAAAGCATCACCCTATGCATGTAAGTCTATTATTTTTCTAACAGCATTAGCTTACTCATGAAAGTTGCTGATTCTTTGAGGAACTGATTACCCACATTTGAGTGTGTGCATCACCTTGCAGGAAGAAGTCCAACATCCATGAGTGCTGCATGGCATATTTCCCCAGTGACTCAGGCTACAAGGATTTTTCAAGCTATTAAGAAATCTGATTTATACCTGATAATTGTTTGATTCAGCTTTTCTTAAAAAAAAATAATCAAACAACTATCTTCTACAGTAATATTTCATACAAGGTGACTTACTGTTGCTATTCAGAAATAAATATGCACCATGCTGTCATTTACCCCAAATTTACTTTAATCCAAGGAAGTTTTTAGGACTGGTTGAGATGCTAGACAACTTTTTCCACTCTTGCCACCACTACATTGCATACTAGCCTTAATTATTATATGTATGATACAAATGAACTTATTTAAATCTGATTCTCATACTATATTGTATTTCATGACACCTAAACAATATTTATTTTGATTTCAATGCATTGAAACAGAACGGCTGACTGACTCCCAGAGGACACCACTTGGCTCAGAACTGTCTGATGATAGGCCAAGTTGACAATCACCTGTCATGATCATGTGGGTCATCACCTGGTGTAAAGAACAACATTTAGGGCATCTACTCTCGGTCAACAAATAGTTATTTGCAACAGTGTATTTTGCAAACAAAAATACCTAAAAACCAGTCACTTAAGGTATTGATTAAAAAAAACCAAAACTTTGATTTAGCAAGCATCAAATTTTGAAGGGGAATCCCCAGTGGGACATCCCATCAGGGCATGTTCTCTGTATCTAGCTTGGCAAGACAGCAAAAACACTTACTGCTTAAAAAAGAAAAACATTTGTGACAATATTACTAGGCATTTTTGGGAAGGCTGTAAGAGGCATTCTTCTTTTGGAGTCAGTCCTGAATAAAGCAGGCCTGGGGCAAACATTAATTTCTAAACAAAATGAAAACATTTGTTATCCTGCTTTTGTAAACTTTTGAAGAAAAGAGTTGGCCTCCCACCCCTAAAAATATCCTCCAAATATCTTGGAAGAGGGAATGAGAAAACAAGCTAGAGATATACGGTCAGATTGCTAGTCCATTCCCATCAACCTCCATTTTGTGGAAAAATAGTCATACTGGCCTGCTGACCTTCAAAATGCAAGTGAAGCCTTTACCTCTAGGGTTTCTGCAACAGGCCACCTTGCACATCCAGAAGCAAAAACTGGATACAAGTCTCAGCAGAAGGATTTCCTGTCCTGCTCCTGGAGGCATGCTTGCCACTCTTCTTCCTTCCTGAAGGTGCAACAGACTGTAAAATGGGGAAATTTGCCAAGCCTTCAAAAGAGAGGATGGAAACTGGTTCCTTCAGATTAGCTGGCTGACTAGATTACAAGCCAAGGAGCTCTTCAGAAAAGAGCATTAGCTAAGCAAGGAGGTTTGTGGTGAATCAAGGGAGGCCTGACTTCCCTAAACCTTGAAGGCTGGGGAAGGTGGGCTAAATTTCCAAAGGCTTGCATTCTTAGAGTTTTGTGTAGGGGTTTTTTTTTGTTTGTTTTTGTTTTTTTTAAAGAGACTGCTAGCTATTTTGACAGTGCTGTTTTTAAAAAAGTTAGTTTAATTACAGGAAAAATATGGAAAATATAAACAAAAAGAAAACACAAAATTAACTGCAGACCTAAAATAAAGTCAAAGATCCCTCACAAAAACTACAGGAAAAGCAATAGGCCAGGAAGATACATATTTGATTTCACAGGGACAAGATAACCAAGGGGGGAAAAAAATGAAAAAGTACCAAATCAGAGCTCTATAACTTATGGAAAGAACACATTTTAAAAGATTCTTTAAAATTAATAATAAATGCTCCCTTTTCTCACATTCCGATTTATCTATGAAGTAAAAGCTGTTTGGTTCTTATACCAGGAACAAATTCAGAGAAGCAAAATGAGTTCAAACCTCCATCATTCCAACAGAGATATTCTGGATATTAAAAGAGCCTGCAAAGATTTTTGAATTGGTTTGGTAGGCTGCAGTACAACGCAATAGTAATTACAATACAAACTAAGGTAAATATAAAAGTACAGGCTTCCCTCAATTTATGCCGTAGATGCGTTCCCAGGGAATGGCACAAATTGAAGTTGCATAAAGAAAACCCAGTTTACCATGAAACACATAGGGATGCATTCCCACAGTGGTGAGGGAGAGAGGAAGCGAGGCTGGGGCTAGGGAAGGGGCAGGAAGAGGGGTCCAGCGCAGCCCTGGGGCCACAAGCAGGGGGCATCTGCCGCTCCCAGGGCTGCTGCAGGGGCAGCACCGGGCACTTTGTGGCGCTCGGGCTGGGCAGCAACTCCACTTACCCCACTGCTCTGCTTCTCCCCACTCACCACATCCCCTGCTGAAGCAGCCGCGGGAATGGCCAACGCCAGCAGCCTGCAGCCGCTGGGCTGCACCATGCCTCAACCCTTCTGATGTGGCGCAGCCCATAGGCTGCAACAGACAGAACCCGCTGCTCCAAGATCTGCAACAGGGGCAGGCAGCAGCCTGCAGCGGGATGAGAGCACGTTGGGGCTGACGGCCAATACTGGCACAGGCTCTTTCCAGTGCTTGGCAGCAGTGCTGGGAGGGCAGGTTGTGGGGGGCTATTGTAAATTTTCGGGTTGGCAGCAGCTCCCCTCCCATCACCACAGCCCACCCCGAGTGCCAGGAAGAACCTGGTGCTGCCACTAGACCCAGCTTGGAGCAGCCTCCAGCCCCAGCCTGCTCTCATCCTACTGCAGGCTGCTGCCCACACCTGCTGAAGCCCTGGGGGCGGTGGACACCACCTACTTGCAGCCACTGGGTAATGCTGCGCTGTGGGGTTCGGAGCACAGTGCCTTGGGGGAAGCGGAGCCTCGGGGGGGTTCTGGGCACAGCGCAGCCCAGTGGCTGCAAGCTGCTGGCATCAGCTGCTCCCAGAACAGCTGCAGCAGGGGCTGTGGTGAGTGGGGCCCCTGCACCACAGCCCTTTCCCCTCCCCTCACAAACTGACAGACTTACCCTGCCTGGGGGGTGGGCGAAGCGCACTTATGCCGATCACATAACAGAAAATTTATCTTGCATATAACAAATTTCAGGTATAAAAAAGGTCATCGCATAAGACTGAATTCGCATAAATCAAACCCGAATAAATCGAGGGAAAACTGTACTGATGTCTCTAAAACAAATTACATCAATTCCAAGGTCTAACAGCAACAACAAACTCAGAAACAAGTATTTCTATAGCTCTGCTACACAGTACCAACATTTTGGTAGTATATAGATTAATACAAAGTTTTAGCTCACTCAAGGTCCACTGAACACTTTAGTATATACTGAGAGGGTCTTTCAATCTTACAGGTAAGTTCTGGAGTTGGAGAATGTAGAATGAGCAGTCTAATTCTTAGCCCTAGAAAAATCATTTGGGAGCTACAGCATAGATGTGTTTCATCGCCCTGGCTGAAAAGCTGCACAGGCAAGTTCCCCAGCCAGGGGAATTAGAAATATGATGTTTGGGTCACCCTTGCCCTTTGGGAAACCCAGTGATTGACAACCTGGCCTCTCTACTTCTGGGGAAGCAGAAAGGCTGTCAATAGGAAGTTGGGGAGAGGAGGCTATTTCACAGGCATGCATAGGTAAGAGGCAGATGTGCCACCCAGCTCCAGGAGAATGGTTCTCTCTGCCCAACCCTTCCTGCCAATCATCTAACTAGGGCTCCTCTTAGAGCCCTGCAAGGGTTCCCACTGTGGGTGACAATGGCCCTGACTTCATGCACTCCTCAGACTCAAGCCAGAAACAGATGTGCCTGGGTCTGGAGCCCTCCATTGTGAGAGAATGTCCCCCCATACACGTCTCACCAATCAGATGACTGGCAGGAAGGGATGGGGGCAAATTTTCTAAGGCAGGGTTCCAACGGGGCTCCCATGCAATCACAGGCTATCACAGAGCTAACGCTCTCCCTCTCCCTTGTAGGACTGTGGGATTCTGGGTGTCCTCAACCCCTGAGAGAAGTGTACAACTGTTTAAGCTAGTGAGGGAGGGGAGAGATCTTCCTGGTTGAAAGAGACAGAACTTCCTTGCAGAAGAGTCAGTTTTCCTTTGCAAGAAACCCACCAAGTGGCTGGCTGTATGCTCCCTTTCTTTACCAGAAGAAAGACTTTTCTCCCAGCACAAATACAATGCCTGTCCATGGCCACAATCTAGTTTAAATGGACTAGAACTACCAGGGGTCCATTTGGCTGTTCTACAGAAACAATAATTATTATTTATATAAACAAGACAAGCTTCCAACTATGCTTCAAGTGCTATTTTTTCAACAATGTTCAAAGTAAGGTAGAAAAAAATCTTGAACAAACATTAGGACTGTGTTGAAAAATTTTACAGGAAGAGAAGACATCCAATACAGAAACGTCATAGATTGTAAGCAAAGTAAAATCTCACTAGAAGCTGTATGCTAGTTCATCAAATTGTTGATATATGAGAACTGAAAGTCAGACACATTTTAAGACTTCAGCCTTGGATCTGACAGCTTTAAGCAGGATGAACTGTTAGTCTCCAGATTAGCTTGATGGCCCCTGTCAGAATTCAAAAGAGGATCCCTGGCATACCACATGGTAGAAGGTCTAACTAAATAAAAATAAGAGTCTTTATTTTTGGCAGGTGAACTTCATTACTACTGCTCTGCTCCTCCTGCTCACTCAAGGATTAAGAAAAGGCCTTGTTCCAGAAGAGACCATAAATGGAAACAAAGGGCATGAAGCCCAAAGAATAGATAAACACCTTGGACAATTAGATCACCAGACTTTCACAGTTATCCAGTGATGGAACGAACAGATTATTCTGGACATCTGTACGTTTTTTCTTTTTTAATGTCATAAACCCTAACTTATCAAATTAAAAATCTCTGGGAATGTTCTTAACAATGATACCAACTCTCCTACTATTAAGATCATGGTTGATTTATGGTGGATCTTCAAAGCTGATCCAGACTTTGATATCTTTTTATTCATCAGAAAGATCTCTCTACAAGAACAGTATAGGATGCCAAAATTATTTTTAAATGAGCATTCGTAACTATATACATAGCATTTTTTTATAGCTCTGGGTGTTAAATAAAGTACATCTTGCACAGTGCCAACAAACTGTTGGCATGCAAAGAAAAATAACTAAAAGTGGCATTCTGCACTCAGTGGCACTGAACTTTTCCTAGTAAATATTTTGCTCATAAAAAATTGTGTGCTAAGTTGACAGGTATACAGTTATTGGACAACCTATTGTGTAATAAAATAGACTGTGCAACGTAATAAATGTTATTTAGTATTGTTAACCATATATAAAGTGCTTGGTGCTATACAAAACACAAAGACCTTGTGCCAGTTTCCTTAACTTTAAAGAGAGCAATGAAGCTGCAATTTTCTTGGATGGTTAAATACCTAAAATAAAATGTAAAAAAAAATATATGCCCACATATACAACTCTGGTTCTTCAGAGTGATCACAATTCATTTTTCATGCACAGTTTTAAAATTAGGATTATATTTTGGTGTGTGAGTTGATGGATCTTCCTAAAATAAATAAAATGGTGGGAAATGTTTTGAAAAAAAAATGTGTGTTAGTGTTTGTGGGCTCCATGAAGTATTGAATCTGAGAGGTTATGCAAGGCCATAAAAACTAAGAGGAAAGAATTAATTTGATAGAATTAGATAAAATGACAAGACGGACCAGAAAAGTAGAAAGCTACACATTGTGGAGACCAGAAAAGAGAGAGAATGGGTACTAGGAAAAACAAAAAAGAAAAAGGTTAAGAGTTTTGAAGGTAGAAAAGAAGTAGGGCTTGGACCTTTTTTGCTAAAAGGAAGCATCACTAAACCAGAAATGACAATATACTGTACCATAAAGAACAATATGTCTGAAAAGCTAAAAGTTGTGCCTTCTTGAGAGTAGGAATTTCAGACCTCACTTGCAAAGCAGACTAAAGAGTTCAGAGATCTCACTCTCTCTCAAAGGTTGATTATTCAAGCATAACCCTTCTTTGATGAAAGGAAGATTTACTAGTTTAAGACATGATGCTGCACAGAATCTGCACCAATTTACAGTAGGACTGAATTCAGCCAAAATACTTTAATCTTCTTGTCTCCCTCTACAACCTCTTTTGGGACATAATCAGTTTAGATTCCCATCCCTAGTCTACCACCATAATTTTTTGGTCCAAATTTTGTTAGTTCAATTCTGTCAATATGCAAAATAATATAAAGGTTATTACATTCAGGTTCTAAAAGTGCTTCCATAATGAATGGGAACCATATAAACTATATTCTTATTAATTGTGTCCACCGATTACATTTCCTTTAGAACTTCAAAAAGGTTTCCTGCCACCTTTAACTCAAACTTTATATCTATTCAAAAGCAGAGTTAAGTTCCAAACATTGTCTCATAATATACATTCATATTAACATTAAACTAGCTGGCTGGATAATTTAATTTAGTCATGGGAGCTTTGCTACACTTCTAGGTGGTTATTTCTTATAAAGATATATTTTAAATAGTTACCAGACTCCTAGAGAAAGGGAAGCCATTTCATTATACAAAAGCCGAAATTGCTGCATAACTAATTTTATCATTTAATATAAACATCCTCTTAGGAATTCTAGATGTAAGCTCATCACCCTGGTCCGGAATGAATGACTGTTTGCCAACCTTAACTCTTATGGGTTTCAAATAACTTGCTTGGCATCTGTTTATCTGCAGCTAGCAGCCACGATGGAACTGCTTCTACAGAATCACTCTCATAAAAATAATTAAAATTAGGGTAAAGAAAAAGGGGTCAAATTGTTAAAATCAGAAACCAGGGGGAAAATAACAAACCAAAACCAAACAGAACAAGAGCAAAATTTTGCTCTGGAATATGCAGCACAACTACTGACTATAATGAGAATTGCTCTTTTTGAGACAGCTATATTTGACAAACAATTCTATATTTGAACCAAAAGATCATGTTAAAAACCGTGGATGTTTAAAACCATTAATGAAGGTCTAATCCAAGAAAGAATTTAGGTACCAAAATATTAGGCACTACAACACCTATCTTTTAGGAGTCTAGTCTCCCACAACCCTGTATTAGCTGCCAAGGCACCCTGTACAATGTATGGGAAGAGTAAGGTAGGTACCAAAACTCTTGATCCAAAACAAGTCACATATGGGTAAGGGAGCTTGTAAAAGTCAACACAATCAGCGTGCAGCGGCATAGAGCTAGCCAGTAGAAGACTGGGGACAGGACAGTCTTAATCCTACCTGCAGGTGCCTTAATCTACTCAGGATTCAGATTCATAAAACCTGTCAGGCAGGAAGTTGCCTACATCCATCTTCAGAGGAAAGACTTTTAAACAAAACCAAAAGATGAAAAAGTGATGGTAGTGGGTGTCTGCCCATCGTAGCCTAGTGGGCAAAGAATTCACCAGCAACACTAGAAACACAGATTATAGACTCTTCTTGAGGGAGTTCAAACCCCTATATCCTACCTACCAGGAGAATATCTTAATCATTAGACTGCAGATTAGGCAGGAATGGGGGCTCTTGCCAAGCATTGTATTGATCTGTGACACTGGACAGAAAAGAATTTAAAATTCACTGGGACATAGTGTGTAAGAGGAAACATGACAGTACCTAAATTATCAGGGCATTTACTGGGAAGGATCCCAGGGTTATTATTTATCCAACAACCATTTCATATAAAGTACAGAGAGTCCCAGGAGGATAAGTGAAAACAGCAATACCATCACAACTAAGTCCTTCTCCTGACTGGTTTTTAAAAGAAAGCATGTCTACCTTGCATTTTATAAGAAGCCTCGCCCTGACAGGGGGTATGCCTACACAGATGCTACCGCGCAGTCATTTACTACTTGGTTATGACTGCGCAGTCCACCACTCTTGTAGATGCAGCTAGTGTGTATTAGGCATGCTTTGAGATTTCCTATCAGATAAAGCACCTCACAAGACAGAGAGAATTGCTTAGTTACTAAATACTAAGGCATGCAATATACACTGGACTACTCAGCCCCATCAAGAGAAAAGCTGTTCTGGGTATGTGGAAAGATGCCAGTCAAAGTGTCCAGCAACTTCTAAATCAAATTTAAATGGTCTGTGGAATTTGGAATCATCCAACAAGGATTTACAAGATTGCATTTTTAGGCCTGGGTACCTAATCCCACTTTAAATACCCAAATCCATTTTTATCTGGCTTTGATATATAGTCAAAATTCAGAGATGATGCATCAAGAGCTATATGTACATTTAACTGATTCTTCTTTGGTTTACATGCTCAGAAATCAGAACACTATAGCATTCAAGGAACTGAAAGAGGTAAAAAGAAATATATACCACCCCTTTCTCACTATCTGACCCTCTCACTAACGTATGCTTTTAAGACTCTCAGTGTACCAGTTCCAACAATTTACATTTATTTACACCCAGATCTTGGGGTTTCATTCTCCATTTGCAAATACACACTACAGTTGACTTCCCAGTTAGGAAATTCAGTCTCCTTAGCTTGCAAATACCAACATCATCATAAGGGAATGGTGAGAGGAAGGGATTCCTTGTTAGTACACTTGTTAATGCACTAACATCTTTCTATGCATATAGTAATATGCAGTTCAACTCAAAATCAGAAACATAATGTTATAGAGATGACAGTTTTTATTACTATTATGCAAAGAGAGGGTACACATTTATGCTTTCAAAATGAAAAATCACAACATTTTAGTTCCCCAAACCTGTTGGGTTTGAAAAACTGAAATGCCCACTAAAAAATCCTGCTAGTCCGGACTGAAACGTAACCTGAAGTGGCCAACAGCCCTCTTCACAAAGAGAGGACTTTCCTTCCTGTCAGACCCCAATGTAAGAAAAAGGCAGTGGCTATGAAGACTGGAATAAAGATGTAAAGTTAACATTCAGATTCAAATATTTCCAGACATACTTTCCACAGTTGGCACAAAACTTGGTTTGTATAACATAGGATTGTCCCGATATAATAGCACAGCAAATGCAAGTTAGAACAAGTCATTTAATGGACTGTTAGGAGACTTCTGCTGTATAACAGCATTTAGATGCACGTATTAAAAAAACAGGTGGATTATCCAAATGTTCAGTTACTAGGACACCAACAGTTATGGCCATGGCAATTTTGTTTCTGTTCTTTAAACAAATCATCACTTGCAAGCACTAATGTTAAAACCAGAAAGCCAGTCTAGTACACAGTGGCTATAAATGCCAAATCAATTTTCAGCAGATAATAAAGTCCATGTTTTACAATCAGCAATGCACTATTTTACTACCCAAAATGTAAGCTAATAATATATAGCTCTGCTAAATGGAAAATGCAGATATGCTGTTAAGAAAAGGGCTGGCTGTGAGATGATGGATCATTTCTGCTGGGACCTTCTTAAAGCTATGTGCAAATGTTTTGAAAATATCACATGATGTGGCCATGTGTTAAAAATTACAGCCAGTTAAGTTCTCTGCTAAGAAAAATATGTGGGCAATTTATGAAATGCACTCCAGGATGGAGATGTCTTAAGTAAAACCAGATTCTGAAAACAAACCGATTTTTTTGAAACATGAACTTAAAAAAAAAAAGTTGCAGCCACATCTGGAGAGCAGAAGTAAAGAAGGGGTGGTCTGACCTAATACCAGGCCATCTTCTGAAAGAACAGCATTATTTCTGGGCTACAATGACTGTGATCACTGATTGTCCTTTTAAGGAAACCATGCTGAATACTGCCATGGGCAATAATAAAGCATTTTGTAGGCCAACATCTGTTCTTTGAAAGTACTATAAAATGACTGATAGATTTGTAATGTTTCATAAATAAAGCTCAAAATAAACAGTTCTCAAAACCTTGAGCAATCAAACTGATATCTAGCTTTTGATTTGGACAATGTGCATCTCTACATCCAATATTTAAAAATACACACTTTTTAGAGTTTAAGAAATAAAAATGGCAAAATAATTAATATAGTTACTGGAAACCTCAAGTTAGCAGGATTATCTTTCTATACACACTTTTGTAAGAGTTTCATGAGTGTCTAAGAGATACCTGAATTTAGCTTTTTTGACGCTTTGTTAGTAGCCCTCTCTGACAGTTTTTAAAGATGTACTGAACTAAAAAGCTTAGTAGCCAATCACATTTGTAATATGAATAGTTTGTCTTTGAAGAGCAAATTTAGTTTGTGTGCAAGTTATCACTACACAAAGCAGAAACAATTTTTGATTACTTGTTTTTTTCCAAAATAAGTACTCTGAATGTCAGAACTACTAAAGGCATGCTTCTAAAAATCAAGAATGTATACACACACAATAGGCAACAGCATAATATCAGATTACATAAAAATACACATCCTTTTAATCTTCTGCACATAATGTGCTTACCCTTAAAATACAAAATCTGCCCCAGATGGCTAATAATGACCATTTGAAAAAAACCCAACACCACGATATTAGAGGGCTAAAATATGCTGTGAACAGATTGAGAGGCAGTTCATCCTAGAGGACAGTAAGAGAGTGCAGATGGGTGTCAGAAATAGCCGAGTGTCAGATCTGCTCAAGTATCTTCATCCTGGCACATGCTCCCAGTCACAGCTGTTAGCGTATTCTCTGTATCCAAGTGCAAGGTTTTCTAACACTCAAAGCTGACATTAAAACACACATTTCTTGCTTGCAACCACTTTAGGAGACTGCTGGAAATTAAAGATTTGTTTAATGCTAAAGCTTAGCAAGTATTGATAAGTGTCTATATGCTCAAGTGTAGCTCAAGCCATTTTGATTAAAGATGCATGAAATTTTAACCAGCAGGTAGATTAAGTAATTTAAGCGCAAAAGGCTTAATAGGTTTACAGAAACCTTCACTTCAGCCATTCCACTATTTTTTTTTGTAATATCACAAAATAAAATATACAAAAACCAAAACTGATCATGTTATACTCAAATTATATTTAAATATAATAATAAAAATAGCAGATAGCAAATCATGTGAGAGTAATTTCATACAACTATATTCAAAATATCAGCTCTGTATTCTATTTACATAGCACTCACTTTTTTAAACTAATGAATTACCATGGTATTTCTAATGAAGAACACAGTCCCAGGAATATAATGCATGCAAATTAAATTTAAAGTTTAAAGGGTTAAATTGACCTTTCCTAGTCCTCAGTTGTTATCTATGCAAATTAATTTGTCCATATTTCAACCATACAAATCCTCTTAGCCCTGTGATTTGAACAAACAGAATCCCACTTTCTGGTTACAGTCACAACCATAGCTGCGACAAACATATCAGTGGCAGAATATGACCGTGCATCAACATCTTAAAAGAAAAACATTCTTCAAACAACTGGCAATACCTACATATAACTGTGGTTGCAGCAAACTGGCAGATACTGTTTCAAAACACCATCTGTGAGGTGTAGAGACTCTGCAAGCAAGCACAGCCTCTTCTGCCTGTCCTACCCAAACAATCTACAAGAACCAGCCAGCTATAGGATCTCTCCATGTCCTGTCTTTTTTTATCTAGAGATATGGGCTGTTTTAATCAGGTTCATGGCTCTATCCAGTCCTTACCAACCCCCTGCAGCAAATTCAATCTACTCCGTCTTGCTCAAGCTTCTCAAAAACCTTACAAAATTCATCCTGTATAGATGCAATGTTTTCACTGGCAACATCACTTATCGGTTAGACAAGTGGTCTTTAGACCCAAGGATAATATTTTGGTGAGGAAATTGACACATTAAAATTTCCACTTTTACATCAATTTCTCTAATTCAGCAGATTCTGTATGATTTTTTTATTAACACATTTCAGTGGTTTTGGCTGGTGACAGCTAAGGACTGTGATTTAGGGCAAGACTGAAATAATTTGTTTCATAAATCTTCCTTCACTTCTCCATCATGAACAGCTTTTCAAAGAGATCGTTCTTAGTGTTCACCCATAATCTGAAATTATCTCTCCAGATAAAATGTTTGCACATACAAGGTACAGCTGACAGTTATAAAAGCCAGACTGAAGCCATATTTCTCCTCGCTAAATTATATCTGTACAGAGACCTGCACCTACAAACAGGATGACTTTCTATGTACCATCCAGTATTATTGTACATGTCATCTTTGGTAGTTGCCACACACAAATTCCCCTCCCCCCCTCCCAAATATACACACAGCAGAATTAGCAACTACAGTCACTCCATGTAAGCTTGTACAAATCACTATGTAGAATTTTTTTTTTATATACAATCAAAATATAATTAGTGTTTTCCCATTTAAATCGAAAGAGCTGTAATAATTTTAACTCACCAGGCATCCTTGAATAAAATAAACCACACTGTAAATGGCTCTCTCCTAAAAGCAAGCTTATTTAGGGCTCACTGCCTCCTGTTCTGGAATGAACACAGAAAAGCGAGGAGGGCCATCAGAACTGGCTGTGGCAGCGTTGCTGGAGGCAGGATGCTGGGCGCGTGCGTTTGCCAGGCAAAGACAGATGGAGAGCTGACACTCTGTATTGCACTTGGAGCAGAAATGTGAATGATGACAGGAGCACATGTGGCCTTGAACCCAGCCCTGTCTCTTCAGGCAGAACAATGACAGGGATGTGTGTGCAAATTATCACAACCCCAGCTCCCCTCAGCTGACTCCTCTTACTCTACCTTTCACAGCAAGTTCCAGAGGACTGAAGAATAGAAAGTAGAATCCAGAGTGATAAGCTAAACACTGAATTATTCATTTTTTTTCTTTAAAAGTTAACCCTTTCTTTAATGGAAAGCAATTAAAGGAGAGATTCTAGTAGAGCCAGCTCTCCCTCCAAAGTGGAAAACTCATTCTGTATTTTAACAGCCACAATCTTGAACTCCAGAAGACTGTTTATTTATTTTGAATTTTCAGCTAAATATGTATAAAGGTACATTTAGAGATGTTCGCTATTTTTTTCCTTTTTATTATTGCCATTTTATCACAGTGAACAGAGTATCAAAATCACTCCCTTTCTCAGACTCTCAGTAGTGTGTGTAAAATAGAACACACTTAGAGACAGACCACTTTTATTTTACTACAGTGCTTTTAACCCCCTGGGATTCCTGCATTGATATGCTCCAAACATTTGCAGCTAACTCTCCTTTACCTTGCATGGTGATCCATGGGGGATGAAAACAAAATCTTCCCTGTAAAGCTTTTTCAAAAGCTAAACAATCATGTCCTCCCGATTTCTGATTTTTGCACACCCCTTAAATGTTTATCCTTCACATGAATAACGTATGCCTGGCTAGGTTCAATGCACTCTTCCCTATTAAGCTTTAATGGACACCATGATACATAAAACTACAAGTCTTTGTTATAGTGCTTTATCTAAAGCTGGCTATTTTCTTCTCAGCAGTCCCTCTTTAGTCCTTTGTAAAACATCCTTGCCTCTTAGGAGAAACATACGCCTGACTCGCATGCCTTCTGTAGCAAATTTGGGCTTATACAAAATTCTACACATAAGGAAAATATCTTTCTTTTTAGAATTCTCCTCCAATTTGGCACTTGCAAATTCTTCACTATTTTACTACCAAACATCTTTACAGCATATTAACACATGCTTTGTCTCTCTGACTCTGCCTTTACAGTGTGAGACTAAATTCCATATAGACGCACAAAAAGAACATCATTCAGTATTTTCAGGAACTGTATTCTTTTAACACGAAAAGTCCAAGACTCATCCTTTTAGCTTTATTTATGCAAACCTTTGGTTTTGTGCTACACTCTCTTCTACCTCTCCTACACAGAAACCCCACCCCCTCTGCTTTCAGGCCTTCCTTCTCCTGCCTCCAGCTGCCACAAAGCAGTGATAAAGATCTATTTGGGAACACAGGGAGGAAAAAAGAAGCCTAAGAGTCCTCACTACCTGGTTAGCTCTGCCCATGAATGTTTCTTAAATAAAAGCAAAGAATGTGAGTAAATTAGAACTTCTAATGGCAGCTGAAGTGGAACCTACAAGCTTCACTAGCTCCCAATGTAATATTCCAAATGTTTAATAGGAATTTAAAAAAACACCTTGCGATTGTTCTGGTACTAACAATATAATACACTGTTAGGGAGACAAATATTTTTGTTCATCCTAGTCAAATATCTGTTGTAATGAGGTTTTATATAACGGATTTTACTATATTTGAAAGCCAAGCACAGACACTTTTATATGACAGAAAGCTTTAGTGGAGGGTGAACCGGAAGGAGGAAAGTGAGAGAGTAATAAATCAATTAAGTCTGCGCCAGAAAGGATTCTAAAGAACATAGCGTTCTTTTTGTTTTATTTGACGCCCTATTTAAAAAACAGTTGGTTAGTACTCTAGCTGCAGGTTTTAAAAATGCTGTCCCCTACATGAAAGAGAAAAAATTTTCACAGTGGGAAATGCAACCTTTCATCAACAAAAATGCAGACTGAATCAGCTTTAAAACACAAAGTAATATGTCAGAGGTGCAATGCATTTTAATAAAACAGAATGATATTCAGTTTTAAAAGTAGGTCTTAATATCAGTACATTGTAAATCCACAAACCATGCCTCACAAAATTGAACTTCCATACGCTGTGTGATTATGCATCTTTTCTATGTGTAAAAAGCCTTTTTAAGCTGTTATCTGACTACAGTAATTGCCATTTAAATTGATCCACGTCAACAAAACCTGGATCCCTGGAGATTCTCACCTAGAAGTCTGCTTGTGGAAGGGGCTAACAGAATGCCTGTGCATCTGAGACTACTTCAGCATTTTCTCAAGCAGCCAGCTGCATGAATAGTTTTTCCCTCTCATTATTTAATACACTGAGGCAGGCTACAACCTATTTGGCAGCCCTCCCTGAATAAATTTTCCTGAATATGTCCCCCCCCCCCGAGTTTTTTTTTTAGATGCAACCATTTCTGTAATAATTTTTGCACCATTTCTAAAAACATAATTGGTCCAAAATGTGTATTAAAGATGGACAGGCAATGTGAGTGTGACAAGCCTGCAAAACATTTTCATCTCCACTTCTTTCATTCAGAAGGGGGAAGGGGTGAGGGAAAGTAGTCCACATTAATTTTGCATATAACTAAATCTATTGCATCGCAGAATCCAGAAAATGTAGAATACCAAAATTAAAGGGGCAATAGGACAGTTAGAATTTAGGAGGAAAGATTCAGTCACCTTCTTTATAATCAAGTCACACCTCCTTAGCTGACTGAGAAGTAACCCATTGCCTTATAATCATTCATACAGTTTATAAATAAGGTTAAATGGTACAATACACTTGCAAAATTCATAACTGTAAGAGGAGCCAAAGCAGATATTTGCACAAAAAAAACAATCAAACAAACAACACCACCACCAAAAACCAGATTTACAGCAGACCATAAAAAGTCTTGTTGTATCATTCAAATGAAAACTGCACTCATTTCTAAACCATTACAGCTCTTAGAGATATCTTTTGCTTAAACTCAGTTTATCAACAAGGACTAGAAGTCCACTGAAATGCATCTGTAGTTAATAAAAGCTCTCTATTAACAGTGAAAGAAGAATTTGACTCAAAGCTTTTCTGTAGGACTTCTCAACTTCCCACTCTACTTATAGCAGACTGTTGTGATACATTGTGACTTCACACAGTGGGTATTAAGTAAGTTAATTCAAAGGAGCTGAAACCTCATTGATCCTAACTGAAAGCAATACACCCAACCAAATAGTTTTCTACCCCATCTGCTCTGGCCTGCCACCAGCTATTCAATACAAGAGAATTAATAGTTTCAGATATTCTAACCGACCCAATAAAGGCACTCATTTAAGCAGGACTGCATTAACAAAGTGAAAAACCAAGGGCAAAATGGGTTCAAATGGAGCATTTTACTCCTAGTTGGCTTTAACAAAGCTGAATAATGCTTATTCTGACTTTTTATGTGCAAGACTTGATAAACTGAATGAGAAGGCACTCAATGATCAGTCAACGAGCATTGATGAATGGTCTTTAGGACCCCCCCTAATCTCAGGGAAGGCCATTCCACAAAGTGGCACACCAGCTTGAAAGGGCGGACTCACTAATGTCCAGATTTCTCCGCTTGCTTGTTCCACTTTCACTTTCAGACCACTGGCCACCAAATGAGGCTGACATATTGGAAAATAATCTTTTATGGACGAGTGGTAAATAAAAATGGAGGCATTAGCTGGTCTTTCAAATTCAAATCTGCTAGTTTTGTCAGACCCCAGAGGTTTTGATTTTCCACCCAGCTGGAAGCTATTAGTGTTTTCTTAAGGCATCCCACTGACAGGGCAAACCCACCTAATGTGTGGTGGGGAGAGACTCTCTGGATGCTTTCCTAACTTTACTGTACATCAGTTTGACAGTCAAGTGAACAAACACCCTACCTTGTGAAGACACGTTAATTTCTTGCTGCTGCTGGATATTATCAATCAGCTTAAAAAGCCATATACTTTCTTGCTGCTGCTATTATCCAAAACTTTACATAACCATTTACTATATAATACACTGTTAGCAATGTAAATTTATAGCGTGACTTTTTGTGGAAGAGGTGCTTGTATTGTCTGTTTTTGGGGGGGTTTTGTTTGGTTTTTTTTGCCATACCACATGTAAGCTGAAATAACTCAAACCAATCAATAACTCAAACCATTCTTTATTTTTTGAAGAGACAGGCATTTCCCTCTACACCTGTACTGTTTTCTGGGAAATATCATTAGGTAATCTAATATGGCATATGATTATCTGTAGCAGTAGCTCCAAACACAAGTGTTATAAAGCACTTGCCAGATTATGCCAACACATTTCCCTAAGCATGTCCGTTTTGGCAAGACTTTATGAGCCTTTTAAAATAGTTCAGTGGAATCTTTAAAATATGCATAGCTTGATGAAATGACTAATGGGAGATCTGATTACAATATTCACAAATACTTAATACCTGAAGGATGTAAATACCAAGCATGAAGAAGAGTTGTCAAAAAGAGCAAAACTAATGTGATTAAACCAAGCAAAGAACATTTGGATGAAATTTTAGTGGGATATGGAAGGATCTTGAACCAAGAGGTGGTTTTGACCCAAGGACATAGGAAGTCATATTATTTCACTGATGTTATCAGACACTAAAACTATTAAAAGCTTTTTAAATCAAGGAAGAGGAAACCTGGCAGTGAGATGCATCTTTCCCATCTCTTAGTCTTATTTTCTGGGACTGATTATGTAGTAAGAACCAAATTCAGCATTGGCATGAAGGCCCACAAATCCTACTTGTGTTTTTTGACTGCATTTGATACTGTGCTTTAAAACAATAACGGTGTAAAGAAAATAAGTCCTATAAAGAATACAGGAGATAATGGATCTAAATTAGCATTGCCAACACAGGCCTCAGTGGTCTCAACACCCCTGAAGGTGCACAACTGAACTCACGTGTATAATTCCACAGACTTCAATAAAATCACATGAACAGAATCCTGTGAATCAGTATTTCGACTGCAAGATATGGACCACAGGAGATTTAACTAGCATGGTTTATGAAATGTATTATTGGCTGTGAAATGTGTAAAATAAACCAAGACAGAATAAGACTAATTTTCTACTGTTGATGTGCATGTTAATAAAAAAAATGACTGCATAGTGTAAGCATAACCTTCACTTTGTTATTTCTGAAAGGATGCAACAAAATACCGAACACGATATTTCATGCACAGAGAAAAAAAACTTATTCTTTCCACCTGGACAGTGCAGTATGAATGATAATATCTAGCGTTCTGAGGCAGGATCCCATTCTGAGACCTAATGTAAGGTTTCAAGCTATCAACTGTTTTTGTATTTGAAGTTCAGAACATTTACAGATTTGACATGGGTGGTGAAACTCCTTCTCCTGCAGTATATTAATCCTCATTCTGACCTCTAATCATTTTTTTCGATGTATAGAATTTTCATGATAAAATGCAAAGGCATATGCTTGTGTGAAAGAGTGCACAGCTATACATTTATTACATTTTTCTTTGTAACATGTCAATATTTGTGACACTAACTATATATATTATTCATTTGACAAGGACTGTAACATTATATTGGAAACTTTTGTTTCAATGTCACCACCTCCCCATTTTGACTGATGGTGAGTTAGTTTTGTTAAAGTGCAAGGGTGATAGCATATGCTCCAGTGAACTTTCCCTCCTCTCAGCACCAGAGACAAAAACCTGCAGCTCTGCTCTGTGCTGGCAGCCATCTGGACAGCTTTCTCTCAATGCCTGCCCCATACCACACTGCAGGCAAAATTTCAGGGCTCTAGAGCTCTGTGGAGCTATTCATGACATACCAATTTCACATTTTCTGCTTGTACGCTTGCAACAATAAATGCTAATGAGGACTATGAATGACATTTTTAAAGACAATAAAAAGGTCTCAAAATCCCTTGCATATGGAGACACTGTTTTCTAAACTTCACCTTCTGTTAGGGAGCCATTACACTCCAAAGGAAAAAATAACCCAAGGAGAACAATGAGATGATCAAAGCATAACCTAGTTCTTAAGAATTCCAAAGAAAACAATGTTGGTAAACCAAGTTAATGACAGACAGATTTTATGCTGATATACAGCAGTAAATTTCAGTATAGTAACCATCCTTTTCAATAGCACTGCTACTTCTTATCATTACAAGGGTTCTTTAATTATAGACTATATAAAGAAAAAAACCCTAACTTTCAGTGACTGTAAATACCCTCAAACTCCATACATTTGAATTTTTTAATTGCTAATCTTTAGATGAGTCTGACAGTAAACTGCTATCATTAATTGATTTGAAATGCTATGCTTTCATTGAGATTAATGAAACGACTAAGCACAGGCAAGAAAAATATCTGATTTTAATGTTTTCTTTCTCAAATCTGCTTTTTACAATGGCATTATTAATACAAATTGAAAAGCTGTCTTATTTTGTGTAATATGCTTTAGGTTTAATTGAAGACAGTGTCTCCTTATCATTGGCAAGGATTAAAACACTTTCATGAAAATCCACCAGGTGGAGCAAATACACAGCAATACAAAACTCCCAATATTATTTACTATCACACTGCCATTTCCATGAAGAAAAAGCTGTTTTCTGAAAATTTCTAAATCCCACTCTGTAAATATATCAATCAATTTGTACTAATTTGCTACATTTACAAACACATGTAGACATTGTTCAGATAGGCCTTAGTGCAAAACTAGTTACAAGGTCAGTTTCAGCTGGGTCTCACAAACCTGGATATAGACCTTGCACCAAAAATGTCTATTTCCAAGTATTAGACAATGGAAGGTAATAATGATACATTAGAAAAGCATTGGAGATTGCAGAGCAAATAAACAAATTCATACTTAATAGAAATTCAAACTTAACATCACACCATGGACTCAACATTTTCTATTGTGCCATTACTGCAGCAAGCAAGGCTGACACCAGGCAATTTTGCATGCCATGTTATGAACTTTCATATGTGGCAGTGACTGACAATATTCTGGTAAAGGAGATACATGTTCATTGCAAATTCCCTGATCTTCATTACATATCAGTTAATTTATAAGGTAATTTCCAAATTGCATCTACAGGGACAGTCATAACCAAAAAAGGTTAAAATGGAGAGTTATTTTCCCATTTGATTGCTTTTTCTTACCCAAGACCTGTGAGCTAGTCCTCGTGTACCGCTTCTGACTTTTACTATAGCCTGAAATGGCTAATCCAGTGGGGACACCTAAACTCTTTAATAGAATAAAACAGGTCTTAACAAAGACTGTTTTATGAATTGCCTCTTCTCCCATTTTTATAGTCACATAATGTCCTACTGACAACTACCACAATTGCTGACATGGAAAAGTAATATTAACAAGGCAGTGTATTATTAGATTGTTCTAATGCAGTTTAGCAGCTGGAAACTAGGAAAGGAACCAATAATTGTAATCAGCCAGTCCAGGAGTGCATGGACCACACATTGGGGGCTGCTCATCTACAGACAATGCTTAATTTCAGTGAAACACAGAAAGTACATATTCTAGTGCTTTCCTTCCTTATTTTGATCTATATTTTTTTTAATATTCTGTCTTGTTGCTTCCAATACTATCTTTGTTTCCGTCTTCCACTACTGCCATGTTTGTCTCATCTGCACCATTTGTAATTCTCCTCTTTATGCCTTTCTTATTCTCCACCTTCACACTCCAGTCTGCTCTTCCATGTTCCCACTGCCTTTGACATTTTCCCAGTGCTGCCTTTGCCAACTATTTACAAGAACTACACTAAACCAACACCAGTCTAATACTGGGTCACATTTTGTACTGACATTCTTTATTGCATAACTCTACTGAAATTAAATCAATTGCAAATTTGGCCATTGTGTCATACTATCAGCGATATCTGATCAAACCACACCATGCACTCACAGGGGGACAAAAATGAGCTGATGTAAAGAGACTACACTCTCAGGATAGGGTGCAGTCCCACATGAGCCCCATATGAACCTTTAATTCTTCTTCTATTAATGTCCCTTGATTTTTGTTTCTTAGAGGTATGATGAGAAAGAGAAAGTGGTTTAAATATTATAGTTAGATTAGCCTGATGTGCTCTATATGGGGCTTAATTTTGTCCATTCAAAAACAAAAGTGAAAGAACAATGTAGAGGTAATTAATTGGAGTATCACACCAAGAACAAATTACACCACTTCACACCCTGAAGACATCTGTGCATAATATCTGTAAGTGTCTGGGCACAATTCAAGGTGCTGGTTTTAACTTAAAAACCCTGAATGGTTTGATTTGCTGTCTCAGAATTTGTTTTCTACTGTACTGCCACAGCTGAGATTTGCAGCTGGGGGGGGGGAGGTGGAGAGAGAGTCACTCAATTTTAAACAGAGGAAACTTTTACAAAGACATTCTCTCTGAGGAACCTTTGACTACTTGGATACGACTGAGGCCACCCTTTTCTCCCCAAACTTTCATGGAAGAGTTAGAGGTCTGAGGGAGGGACCTAAGAATTATTACTATCATCAGGCTGTGTGTAGACAAGTTTTATATTATTACTTAAATAAACAATGAACATGTATTTGTTGGAGGAAGATGAGTGATCCACTCTGATATTGGATTGTGAACTTAAAATACATAAAGACACATAAAAATGGCATGAAGAAAGGTACTTGATTAGGTTTTACAAATCAACAGAAATTTAATTTACATAAGCACAGACCCACACAGGAACATGTCAGTTACACAGAGCACAACAGCTGTATTTTTATCATGTAAATATCTGCAATTCTTATTTATACTATGGCTCCTTTTCACCACTCTGAAAATGGTGAATTTGGGCATAAATGTAGTTTATATCCACTTTAACACTCCTCCCCCCAACTTACGTTACCCGGGTAACATAAGAGTAACTTAATATAAAAAAAGAATTATGGGCCTGATTCTCAGTGAAACTTCATGTACATGTTTAAAGACTTTTTTAGAACATGATTATTGATCTGATATGCTGTAACGGTTCCATTGTTACAGTGTCTCCTGTAAATCCTTCTTAGATGGAGGATTAGTGACACAATAGATCATAATGACTCTTCTGGTCCCATTACACTATCGTTTACTTGCAGCTGTGTATGCGCACTAAAAGCTACGTTCTCTTCAGGATGAATCACCTAAATCCTCTGCATGCTAATGGCAGCTTATGCATGTGTGTCAGGAGGATAGTATGCCCTTAAATTTGCATTACAAAATCCTAATGAAACACTTGGGGGAAAAAAATTGATGCACAGTATTTCCATTCCACCCACCAAAGCACAGTCTTCTACTCCTCGTACAGGCAAAAGTCCTGGGCTAGACAGAGACATTCAAAAAGCCCGAGGTGGAATTGATCTAAGTTGCACAGTTTTCTGTAAGCAGCATAGTTTAGACTGGTAGTGAGCAGAACATACATTCGCCCTTTGGTGGTGGTGGTGGTGAGGTGGGGGGGGAATCTTAGACTACGTTCTGCCATTTTTAACTAGTCTGTGCATGCCAAAGTTCTGTTCTGTTCTGGGTATAGACCGGTTTCCAATCACGTATATTATTAAAAGTGTAATGTCTATATACCGTATTGATTAGAGTTGTGGAAAGAGTGAACTAAACCCTGGAAAATTTCAGTGTGATGCAATGAAGTCAGGGGGAAGTTACAGGAGGGAAAAAGAAACCACAAAGATCTATCTGGATCTGATTCTACTCCCACCATTAAGTCAGAAGCAAATCTATGAAAGTAAATAAATTTAAACAAAGGCAAGTAGAAGCACAATCACATTTCTCTATTCCATGCTGTCACCCCATTTCTCTACTTTAAATTATAGTAAATACATCTATTATTATTTACATTTTAAGACCTCTTATCTACAAGCATGCATCCTATATTTTATCCCAGGGCCAAGTTTCCACAGTCAAGGGGACCAATCTCCTACTTATGCAAACAGTGCGTTCTTATTCATGTTCAACAAGCTCATAAACATGATCTTGCAAATGGTTACAGTTAAACATGCACTTTGGTGCTTGCACATTATTCAACAGGCAGTTACATGATTTCAGTGGGGCAACTACAGAGTAAAGTTTGGATAAAGTACAAGTACAGGCAGTAAAACTAGACCCAAAGTTGTATTTTATAATGGAATATCAGAGTCAGAACACTTTGAGGTATCATGTGGGAGTGCCAACAGCTTTTCACCATTACTCTGACATGGACCATTAAAACAGATATCCCAGTTCATTTTTATTTCTCACACGGAATAAATCTAATGCTGCAAAGCACTTCAGAGATGAAATGTAACTAGCATATTTAATACTTATGTGCTACATTCAAATGGTTAGTGCAAGGAGCTTTTGTTTATAGCACAGATCCCAGTCAAAGGAATGTGTAACTCTTTAAAGGGTTTAAGTCTAAAAAATATTTGTTAAAGGTAAGGGATGAGAAAGAACATCTAGGCAAAAAGGCAAAGACTGTAAACCTAGAAGTGAAACAGTTAATGCACTTTGTTGTTGCTTCTGCAGTCAGTGTTATGCCAAGGCCAGAATTAAGGGAAAAACTGAAAAGAGCCAATTTTTTTTTAATCTATTAACAGAAAAAAAAAAAAATCAGGCCTATCTGTCACAGTGTTGTCCGGGCTGGGAGAACTGGCAGGAACCTCAAATTCCTGACCAAACCCTCTTCCACACAATGCCTCCTGAATGAAAGGAACCCAGGCCCGGCAGAGATAGCCTGCTGTCAGGAACCAGTCCTGACGTTTGTGCACAGACAGGGCTGGCCTTGCAGGATGTCAGAACAGCAAACTGCTGTTTGAGATACTGGATTTTCACACACTCTCAGCCTGGATGTTTTGCTCTTCAGGTAATTAAACAAGGAAGCTGGGCTGATGTGTACAAGTCTGACCCTGGTGCTGCGGCTCCATGGTTCTGCATATCAACTTCCGCAAGAACAGCCTAGAGCATCAACAGAATCTTCTACTCTCTCCCCAGCCCCCACCCCCAGTGCTTAGGTTTAAAACAAATCCCCTCTGATAATGTGTATTGCTGCTATTCTTTTTAAGAAAAGATAAATTACTTGTACTCTCCCCCACTCACCTTGCTGTTTCCATAAAAAAACAACAGAAGGAAATGGGTACTTTCTGATTCTCCTGGCTTTTTCTCTATTGTTGCTACTACTGGAGTAGGTGGATCATAAGTTAAATAATATGAAAGGAGGAGAAGGAAACAAATTGTTTATGCCTATAGTGGGTATATCCTAACCAAAACTGATTTTTAAAAGTATGTTGTTTAATTTGTTCAAATCACTGCCAAAATGTTTAATATTGTAGAAATGATTGTTTTTCCAATGTAACCATTATTGTGGATTTCACTCGAGAGCATGAGATAAGCATAGACCTAGGGAAATAGTCCAGAACTTTTTTGCATCTCTTTCTAAAGGAATTTTAAAAACAAAGAAAAAAACCCCTATTATTATCTAATAAAATCAAAACTGTTTTCTGTACACAGAAAACATTCTGCCTTATACAAAAATACCCTGCACAGACTGCTTTGTGAATGACCTAGTTTCCATGGTCTTTAAATAATATTTAAACAAAATGATTTTAAGAGATAAATAACATATTCCTACTACTTCTAAAAATCCATGGAATAGAATATTGGCTGAAAGACAGAGACCAAAAGAAAGAGGAATACAAAAGCATGCCTGCTTGTCTGTGTTCAACACAAAGAACATTAAATGAAAACAACTGGCATGCTGCCAAATTCCTATACAGGCAAAGAGATTCAAATAAATTGATTTCACGCATCACACTGACCTGGGATCAGTGAGCAGTGGTACAATACACTCAGAGCTCCATGTGGGGCAAAGCCCATTAATGTTATAAGAGCCCTAGCATATTACCAAGAGAAAAAAAATAAAACCAAATTCTACAAACTCAGAAAATTGCTTTGAAAAGAGAATCTCTGCTTGAGGAAAATCACTCTTTCAGTTTATTAATAAAGATACCAATTTGTGAAAGCTAACTAACAATCTCTAAATCTCAAGTTATTGAAAGCTATATTTACAAATTAGAATTTCTATAAAAGCCATAAACAAGCACAAATACTACATTTACACTACATATTTTTATGCACACATTCTCTCTTTGCATTCTCTTTTTAACACAGTTTATCTTTATATTAAATTCTTCTCTGTGAGTTTCCTTTCTTCTCCCCAATGTTTTATATAGATATGTTATTTTCTTTGTACTTCAAAAGCTGGATTCCTGCCCAGTATTTTCTCATTGGCTCAGAAAGTGGGTTGAAAAGAGTGGTCACCCACCACTTCCAAATCAAGCTGACCTATAGGGAAAAATGCATTCTTTGGAAGCCTGCTATGAGTCATGAGCAGGACTCTTATTTTCCATATATACGCACACACTTCATCATAATTCTGCCTCTCACAAACAACACATCTAGAATTTAACTTTCTTATGATGTGTGGAATAACCCATGTGTATTGTGGAGCCTCTTCTTGTCATCCATCTTTGTTTTTCATTAAGATCTCCCACACTGCAATCAAGAACAATGCCAACAAGCCACAGGTGTGCACCACATGAAAATCTGGTTTTGAGGGGTGTGATGACAGTTTTGCATCTATAATACATTCATCTCAAGGAAGCCCTGTACATCTATTACATATTAAATCTTTTTATTTAAATGGTAGTCTTAGAGATATTTAAGAAAACAAAACAAAAGCCTATTTTAAAGATCATAAAAGAGATAAAAGACAATGCAATAGTAAAACAAGGGTGTTGATATATATTATCATAAGTAAAAGTGTTTTAGCCCAAATAGAAGAACATAAAATGGAAGGGATATCATTCAGGAGCTTATAGCAGGACTTCACCACCTTTTATTTTGCCTTCATTAGGTTCCAGTCCCAAAGAGACAAATCTTTGGGGTATAACATGGGTTACCACAGACGTTCTTGTTAGGTATGGTCCGAAGTACCAATCCAATCTTTTTTTCATGTGCAACCAAAATAAAACCTATACCCTTCCTCAGGCTATTTGGAAGTGTCTTCCAACCTGAATGGGACAGAACGTATATATGATAACTGGGATGAAGCTTGCTTCAGATATAGCTTTTGCTTCACAAAGACAGTATCTAGAGCAATATGAATATAAAGCCTTAAATCAACTTCCAGACATTCCTGGCTGTGTATCTCAGCTTGCTCAGAAAAGTTTCAATGAAGGACTCTCTCTTGTAAGTTGCTACTAAGCTGCCTTAGAATTACCTTTAAACCAAACCAAGACCCTGCCTACGCTAAAAACGTCTATCACCAATTATACTGGTATCATAAAAGTGGTAGAATACCTGCTAAAGCTGATGTAATTATATGCCATTATACATCAATACCAGCAGCTATTACAGCATGGTGTGGGGAATAAGCCATATTGCTATAGGCAACTTTATAACCGTGCAAGTGTATTCAAACTACTGGCTCTACAGGTGGCTTGATCTGGCCTGTAATTGAGGATGAACAAAATTCATGTCATCTTCTCATGACTCTGGCATTCAGAGAGGATCACGCAGATCTTAAGTAATTTTAGCCACACTCTCTCAACACCACATTAAAAAACCTTAATTCTCCTGACATCCTGTGATTTTCAGTTCATTTTCCATTTATCTTTAATATTGTGTATTAGTAATAAACCACAATAGGTTCTCCATTGGCATACAATCATTGCATGATTCAGGCATCAAACTGTTCATTTTTATCTTTGTTTTAAAAATTCTTTATGAGACTGATTGGGTAAAAGTAAATATAAAAATATCTTTCTACCATGAAAAAAGACCACAGAAGAAAAATCAGGGAAAAATATAGTGGGTAATACAAATTTAGTATAAAATAGACCCAAAAAAGTCAACAGTACATAGAAGAGGAAGCCCTTATAAGAAAAATTAATTCCCCTCCAAGACTAGCTGTGTGAATCAGGAACACCTGAAAAGCACTTTGTTTGATTTAAACTGAGCTAGGAACTGGACTGGCTTCCACTTCAGGGTTTTTTTTAAATAAATTTACTTTTTAAGTCATGCATTCATCATTTGCACACAAGCCCATACATACAAAGACCTCCACACTCTTTAAGAGTTTTAAGTGAGGTGCAGAGCTTTCTGCTGGCCTTCTGAACTGGGACAAATTTCACTGTAGAGGACTACAGTTGTGGCTGAACAGAAAACAGTAGCTAGGACACTGTGCTAAACAACGTAAGAAAAGTTAACTTCCAATTAAACTGAAATAGCTTAAGCTTAAAACTCATGAGAGTTTAGCCTAATGATCTGTAGAATTTGGGCCTATGCTGTATGTACATTTAACTTATATCAAGCAGGAAGGACTCCCATTTTGAAAAGATCTGGGTGCTGAGAATTACTTAAATTCCATTTAATAGACAATATTTGCTCTGATATCTAGAGCAATAGTTTTAAAAACAACACATCCCAGTTTCAACAAAACACAAAAATCATGGTATGACTTTCCCACTTTAGCACCTAAGTTTTGTTTTGCCTGTAGCACGTTAACTTTTGAAGCAAAGTAAAGAGCAGTCCAACACAGAAACAAAGAAATATCTGAACTCACTATCTGTCTTAATCTGTCATGGATATGCTCTACAATACCTTTACCTAAGACCTTGTCTACATTGGAACATAATCATGTCAGCAAACCTTGTCACAACTGACCCATACACTGTTTCAATTCATAGGATAAACTGGGCAGTTACCATGTTTTACAGACCAGCTAAAGCCAGGTTGTAACCAGGAAGGGGGCATCCATGTTGTAAAAACCTTTCTGGGTGTGGGTAACGGAACTGGTAGAGTGAACAGGGCCTTAGAAAGGACACTACCAACTTATTTTTTCACTTGGTCCTGGATTCCTCTACAATTGCTATTAAAACAAAATCAACAATATGAAACTCAAAGTTTGATTTATGTTCTTTGGAGGCTCAAGGGGAAGATTAAAAAAAAGAAAAAGATTACAAGGCAAGGTACAGTAATTAAAAATAGCTTATAAAGAGGTACGTAAATTGCAAAAATCAAATATTGTCTGTTCCTTACCTTGACAAAATTCAAAGTTCCCTTTTTTCCGGCAGTCACCTATCACTAAACTCAGTGCTCTCCAAGTGTTTCTTTTGACAGATATCATTCTCCACCAATCGCTCTGCTAATTTCCTCTCTCCTTGTCTGACTGGGACAGATATTACGTTCACCAGCCCAGAGATCAATCTTTTCTATTGACAACAACAAATGAAAAAAAAAAAGAAGCACATATCACAGCCAGTTTGCAGCACCACATCCCTTTATTTGCATGATAATAAAAGGCCTTTTTTAACAGGAACAGCTAAATGCTGTTTTTTTAAAACAATCGTTCTGATTTTTAAATTAATATAATGAAGTATTTTAAAAATATAGTAACTCTGTGAAGAAAAGCCTGTTTCTTAAGTTACCCATGTACAGCTGTCCATACTATAGACAGCAATCAAGCAAAGGCAGAATGTATTCCTCCACGATAGCACCCCATCCCTTGCTCATATTCTAAAATGGCAATTCTTATGTATTCAATAAATAAAATGATAGTTATGATTATTATATTATATACTTTACCTGGACATGGCAGAATAATTAAATCATCACTTTTTAAACTAACATGCTAGCACACAATACTGCTTTCTCTTCTTACACTAACTTTTGTATGTTAAGAAGTCACAGAAGAGCAGGTAGGTCCCAGAAGATGGGAGATCACAAAAGGTATCAATAATTTTGAAGGTCTTCTTCCTCTCACCTCTGAAAAGTCAAATCCCTCCCATGCTAATCTTTAAAAACAATCCTCATCTGATTTGCTGAGTGACTTCATAATTAATATTAATTTATAGTTATAATGTGGGATTCTTGTTGTTATAGCTAAGGCTGTCAGTTTTTTCCAAGCTATTCCTGTTTTTTTTACAGGGCCTTATAACAGGACAGAAAGATTTTCAGAGTTAGGCACACACAGACATACATGCTTTAAACTGCACCCATATTATCAGGTATTTGAGGACAAAAGTTAGACATGCACAAGGACACAATTGTATGCATCTAACTGCAAATTGAGCCTATCCTTCCTTCCAGACTGAATCAGACCACATAACATTTTTAAACTAAGCCATTTACAAATTATCAAAATCAGAAACCATAAATTTTTGTGTTAAAAAAAAAAAATCAAGAACTTGCCCTTACTTTTTGAAGTTAAGGCTGCAAATGAAGAAGTTTACCATTTATAGTATTCGTTTGACTTGGCATAATCTTGGACTCAATCCTGCAGCCCAAGCAGAAGCCAAAGTCCCATTGATTTCAGTTAAAATGACATGCATATAAAGACTGCAGGATTGTACCCAGAATCTAGCAACTGTTAAGCTTTTAATGACACGATCACCATTGGAATTTTGAAACCAATCTTGCAAATATGGCTAGGATCCTCAGTTTGTGCATGATGATAAACTTTTCACTATGGTTTTTACTGTATTTACTGTAGTTTTTACACAGGCAATAAAAGTAGACTTTTGTACTGTCCTCTAACATAAATTAGATATATTTTATAAAGTATCAAGACAAAATATATTTCCATGGTGTGTACAATATTTTGTGAAGTTTTTTTTTTTGGGGGGGTGCTTATTTAGGACCAGATTCCAATAAGCATGCTTACACCGAGTGGACTTTACAAAGGATAAAGTTCTACTTGGTAAAGGTATGGCAAATTCCTGTCTAAATATGAATTTAACATTAAATTACCATCATGCTTTACATTCAATACACCAAAGAGCAGTGTAAGGATGCACTCCAGTTTCATTAATCTTTATAACCTTGCTGCAATAAATACTGGTGTACAAGTTCAAATATGGTTGTATTGATGCAATATACAAAGCTTAGTATATTGAACTACTGAATGAAGTAATAGTTACAGGAATAAGTGAAAAGATTTTTTTAAAATTCTTGCTCTATTAAAAAAAGGAATTTTAGATACTTAGAGTATCTTTCCTTAAAAAAAAAAAAAATCAAAAAAAAAAATCACATTATCCATCCAGTATGTAAAAAAATATTGTTTATCTTCCTACTAGACCTTTGTTCTATCCTAACACTCCCCTTTTGTATGTGCTACACTACACTTTCCTAAGTGACAAGAATATTCTGATATATTTATGCCATGGGAACATATTTTGTGAAATATATTTTTGCCTCCTGATTTGTAAACTGTTGTTGCTAGAATGTTCATGCAAAGTGATCTGAAAGCTAAACTCTACTGAAAGCAGAATTCCTCAAACAATTTGTAGTCCTACAAGAGTGTTGTTAAAAAGGCTCAACATGTTGTATTACCATGGAAATTGTGGAAAACATACTTTCCCAAACAAATATTACTTTTTCTCAATGGTATGAAGTAATGAAAACCACATGTGTAAATCTGCGATCCGTGCAGTAGTTCAAGCTGCAGCTAATAGAAAATACAGAGAGTGAACTCTGCCATATAAAGGATTCTTGTTACAGAAATATAATGTGAAAACCAGATGCAGACAGAAAACCTTAATCACAGATGGGAATGTAATCACTGGCATACAGAATACTTTTTTGATCAATCTTAACCATATGCGAAATGTATTTATTTTCTAAGGAATGCAATAACTTGAGAGAGTCTTCTATTTGAATTCAGTTAACCTCGTATTCACAGTGCTTTTATCTTATATATTGAGGGGAGGGGGAATAAGCTGAGCCAAGGTTTTAAGAGGAAGAGTCATTGGCCCTGGCAAATCATTCTTGTATCAGTTTATCTTTCAAAAATTTAATAGGATGTAAAGACTACACATATCAGAATCAACCTCAAAAGAAATCAAGTGCAGATCCCCATTACTGTACTTTTCAGTTACTGCCAGAAATCCCTTCATCACCTAAGCACACTTCTCTGGAGGATTATATCACCATTTGGTTAAGTTTTTCCTACACCATAATATGTAGTTCTTCAGAAACACATTACTGCACTCCCTTTTAACAACTTGGTTTTCAAATCACAGCTGAATTCCTTATTCTAAGGGGTCTCCTGCATACATCTTTATAAAAAAGTAAATGGTTACAAAAAAATTAAAATAAGAAGCCAAAGTGTCAGCAGACACCAGAATTACCTGGTCTCCATTCTAACTACCGAAAGGTACAATAGCATGGTTCAGTGCTGAGCACCCTCAGTTCTTAATGGCCTCAGTGGAGCCAATGGGAAGTAAAGGCTCACAGCCCATTGCAGTATCCGGCTATATGCAACTGATCTGTATCAAGTGTCTAAGACCCACACTTAGATCCTGTCCTATAACTGATGGATGAGTAAAAAGCTGACAGCTGTTGGTTTTTATTGCTGGTGAACTGAAAAAGGAGTTCTGTTCAACTATCAGATGCAAATATTACAGTTGTGTGCATTTTTATTCAAAAATATGCAAATAAATTTGCAAATTAGGTTCCGGCCTCAGGCTCTTAACATGTTGCCGGTACATCCTGCAGCATTACGAAGGTTCAG
>NW_005841943.1:2861829-2879815 GCF_000455745.1 Alligator sinensis | reverse complement strand
GCAGTCTTGAGCTGTACCACGCGATCTCTCTCCTACAGTTTATCATCTGCTTTAGTGGAAAGTTAAATTTTCCTGGATGGTCATTAACATTTTTCAGACTGGACTATAAACTTCGCAGCAATACAAAAATGTTTATATTTTTAAATGATTTCATAAAAAAAGATTCAAAATCAATAAGCTCTATCAACTCTGAGTACTAAGTCTCATTACAAATAGCCCAGGCTTGGTACCTATGACAACAAAAAAAGAGAATAAACTCTTAAAATGCCTTACTAGGTTACTACCATCTTTTTTCCTAAGATCTCCTCAACCTAGTTCTGCTCCAGTTGTTCTGCATTTGTATATGTAATGTTAGTCTATGTAAAACTGATCACTATGCTTTAATTAAATTGGCTTTTCTTCTAGACTAATACTTTTAAAATATTCTTGATGAAAATAGTTTTTATTCTATTATTCTTTAGTTACAATGTTTTTGCCCAGTTACGTTGCCTAGTTTGACATTTTCTTTTACAGCTCCATTTGAAGAAATACTTATTCAGAACCATTTTTCCCAGTTAAGCAGAGAATTCTGTCTCCAAAGCAAAAGTTATGTGAATCTGAATATGGTACACGTCTTATCTCTAAAGAAGTACGCTTAAATTATCAACAGGCTTTGACCAGCAATATATTTCAATTTGCAATTTTTATATTACATTAAGTTCATTATGAAATAAACTTTTAAATAAGAAACTCACAGCTGTGTAACAGCTCCATTTAATAAAGTATAGAGAGAACATCATCAAAACTCTTGCTTTGTGCAATTTGTGAGTGTGTGTGCGTGTGTGTGCGTGTGTGTGTGTCTGTCTGTGTCTTTTTCCTCATCTAATTTCATCTGCGAGAGACTGTCCCTAGAGGACAAGAAAAGAGAGAACCAATTATATCCAGAGGCTGGTTTCTCCAAAATGAAGGCATCTGTTCCATGCCAATGACTTCCACATGGAAGAAAAACAGAACTTTGAAGGCATCTGTGTTCATGGTTGACAGTCACAGATCTTAAGGTCTACTGTAATTGCCCAGCTGCAAACATGATTTGGTTGCTGCTGCTATTGTCAGCTGATCTCATCACACACAGAAAAGAAGAGAACTTATGCCCTTAAAAAAATAAAAATCAGTTACTATTATAGTATCCTGCTACCTCCTTCCCTTAGGATGGAAGTGCTGTACTTTTAATGGTACAGCTGCTTTTCTTGGTAGAAATTAAAGTGCAAGTATTTCAAAAAAGTAGGAAAATTATTTTATTGCACAAAATCTCTGCCTAGATACATTACTCTTAAATTTACGAGATGCTTGTCATCTGCTAGTGTTTCACTGTGGCACTTCATAAGCTTTATTCAGAGACCAACCACTTAAACCTGCAACTGACCTTACTTAGAAAAATAGTCTTAATAAGATCAGTAAGACTGCTCACCTGAAGCAGCACCCTGGGATTTCACTCCAAATTTATAAGATCTTCAAAAAACTGATATGATCTTCATTATTTAAATCAAAGCACTTTCAATGATCTCAGACACTTTACAAAAGATTTTTTAAAATGCGATTTACTGGTGGTGCAAAGTCAGACTATATTGAACCTAATATTTGTAGAGGTTTACACAACAATGCTGTCACTCTTCACTATTAAAAACTGAACAAAGAGTAAACAAAAGCTACATCAAGGAGAGGTAGCTTTGGAAATATCAAGACTATGTTGAAATTTCAAAAGCTCGGGTACACAGCATTGAAAAGTACTTCAAGATCTAATATTAATAATGCAGTTACAACTAAAAATAATCAAAACCTGAATAGCATAAGAATGAAATATATTTACATGATGTAATTTCCATTTACCATATAATAAGGTTTGTGGTTCCAACAAGTATTTAACAGTAAGGGAAGAAAGACTTTTTTTTCATCCTTTCGTTCAAGTTGTTAATATAATCCTGGACCCTAAAAATTCCACCTGCCCAAGATAAGGGATATTGTTTCTTTTCTCATCATTCAGCTATGAACTCTGTATTCAGTGGAATCCAGTCTGCAAGAGAGGACATGCCCTGCAGGACAGGTGAAATTTTAAAGCCTGATTTCAGACTTTGGACAAAATTTGGCATGGATTTTAACAGAAACGGGACTGGGCCCTTTACCATCACATACCAGAATTGTTAGATGCAAATAACCAATTCTATCTTTAAAGTACAAGAATTGTGTTTACTGTAACTGTACAAACATTTTTCTGGAATCTGCCAGACCCCGTGGCTTGCTCAGAAATAATTCTAAAATATTTGAATGTAAAACTTGAAACCCTAAACCCTACTGAAGTTAACAGGGGTCACCCAAAATGTTAAAGTATGTATTATCCCCAATATCACAGGAAGTCCAGTGTGAACAATTCAATGCATGGCTCACTTATTTTCCATCAAGATACAAGCTGATCTTTAACTAGCCTAAGAAAATATTGGTAGTGTTGGAGTGACGTTGCAGCCATGATAATCCAGAAATTATGCAAGAGGCAATGACTGTTGTGGGTGAAATCTTTTATTGGACCAACTGCATGGGTGGGATAGACTTAGAAAATCTTCCAGGTCATCTGCTGAAGAATATTTTGCATTCAAAAGCTTGTCTAAGTCTATCCCAATCACACAGTTGGTCCAATAAAACATTTTACCAACAACTACCATTGCCTCCTAAAAAAACTGAGTATTCATAGCAAAAGGATGGGAGGGGGAGGGGAAAGGAAAAGGAGGGTTCCTCATCTAAGGTCTAATCTGGATCCAGACTCTAAATTAATCTAGAATATTAATAAAAAGATTGAGAGAAGTGGCAGGTAGAAAGAGGGGGGCAATAGTTTAGATCCAAAAATATATTTAGGCACATAACTTGTGTATTTAGGAACATAATCAATTTGGTGCCTAAATTCTCATTGTTTTTCACTGGAGTTTAGCACCCAAATATCTTTGAGGATTGGGGCCTAAATATCTCAACTGCAACATCAATGTACTTTGCTGACCTAGCCACCAGAATCTGCTTGTCACTGAGCACATAAAGTATGTATAAAACTCAGCTAAATTCTCAGTGCTGAGAAATTAAGCTCAGCACTAGGATTTTTGCCTTGCTCACCTACAAAATGTTTGACACTGGGTAGAAGATATGTTTCCAGCATTCAAAGGCTTGCCAACAATCTTTAGAAATAATTAATAGTATGGTCATGAAACAGCCTTTGCTTAATGCTTTCTAAAAGTCTTTGATTCCACTCACTAAAATACTTTCTATAACATTACCCTTAAATACTTTTAGCAAAGCCACCATAACAACACACACAACATCCTGGCACCACTGTCCTTTGATAGCACACACACAGGTGCCATTATCCATTAACTAGTTGGCAGCTGTTTTGGGTTCCTGGCACTAGTATGCCTTCATCTCTTTGGCAACAAACTCCACCTGGATGTCAGTAGAAACACTCTGTTGGACCACCTTCCCAAATAGCCTTTGCAGTAGCATCATTCAGTCTCTCTTGCAGCATTCTAATCTTCTCATTTTCTGCCACTGGTTCTATACACTCCCTGGCAATGCTCAAACTGGTCTGTGGCAGCTCACTTCTTGAACTTGTCTAGCACAAGTGTTAAATGTTAGAATAATAGTTTTGAAGAGAAATTTTATGACAATACCATAGCCACTCAACTTAGTTATTAACATACCCCATTAACGTGGTTTCAAATTTCATTTTATTTCAATGTACTGACATGACAATTGAGCCAACAAGAAGGAAAAACATGGTAGAAGAATCTAACCAATTTGACCCTTTACAGAAAGAACATTAAACTTTGGCATTACCGGGAGGTGCACACACATGCGTGCATACACACACACTCTCTCTCTCTCCCTCAATATTCTAACTTGCCATGATGAAATGATGAAACAGCAGTTTAATTCTGCTGCTCCAAGGCAAAAGAAGTAATGTTATACAGAAAAGGAAGTATGCAAGCAAAGAATCTATTGTGGACAGTCATTTTGACCTAGCAAACCAAAACATGACCTTTGAGCCACCTCCTATGGAGACAACTGTGTGGTCATCATCGGTCATTAACAGAAATGTAGCCTTAAATACAATGAATCATGAAAGAAACCTGTTCTGTGGAAATAACTATTACTTTTGTGAATAATATATTAACAGTCAGATAGGTAGACATATTTAAGCCTCCTGCAGCTACTATACAACTGATGCTGGTTATAGATTTACCTCAGTAGGCAGTGGTCAAAATTCATAATATCTACTCTTTAGTTCTCATTGAAAGCATATTTTTAACCATGTCACTAGAAAAGGAAGGATTGGAAAGAAAGTGAAAGTTTGCACATGCCACTATTTATGGGTTACTTCCACTCCACTAGGTGAAGTCTTACTTTCTTTTAGCTAAAAAGATACTTCACAAATTAAGTGGTTATTATCATGTACCATATTGTGGTATGGTAAATGGTGGTTTATTCTAGTCTACGTATTTTACCTAACCAAAAAGTGATGTTAAATCAGATGTGTCCTTAAAATAAGAGAGAAATCAAACACCTTGTAACAAGTGAGTATATGGCAAATAAGCTGCTATTGGGAGCCTGCAGTAATAGTGCTGGCTGGAACCACTGTCTTTCTGTATTTGTTTGTGCCTAGTGTCAAGCATACCTCTGAATGATGATGGACTTCAAATGATAAGATAGAAAATGGGCAACAGAAAAACGTAATCTTAGTCATCATAATGCCATGCACCAGCCAATTATAAAAATAGATGCTTAATATCTTAAAAACCTGATATGAACATGTAATATTCCATATATCCATGAAACCTTTTCATCCCAAAATATCTTCAGCTGCTTTACAGAAACTGAAATACAAATAACAAGAGTTTACACAAATCACCAGAATGGAGTCATTTCTGGAGTAAAATGTGGAAACATCTTTTAAAATAGTGCAGTGTTCCTTCTTTCAGGAGGAAAGGAGCGCTCTTTGTTGAAGCTGTTGAAGAAATGCAGATACTCTAAGGCAAGCCTCAATTTGTCTCACCCCCATCTGCTATGAAAAGTACCATGAAATGGTACGACCAAAGCACCTTGCTTTTAAATCCCTTCTGAAATACAGCATCTTCCCTATCACACTATGTTGAGGCATTAATTTTGTAATGTTTTGAAGTAACTTAGTTCTATGCACTTACTAAGCACTCCTATTTAAGCCATTATTTGGTCATCCATCCAAACACAAAACAAGTTAGGTCATGCTTAGCTGTGGTATGTTATTGTCAGATCTTTATGATAAACTAGTAAAGGCTGCAGACCTTCAGGCTTGACGGTCTTGCGGTTCTCCACTTCTTTCTCCATGCATTGACATCTGTAACTAGGCATGTTAAATACTAGGGAAGGCGGGACCTGAAGGAGTTAGATCTATCGAGGGTGGGGGCAGGGAGATAAGGTTTGTATTTAGAAGCAGGTTTGGTTCTGCTGGCTGTCAGATATATGGGGAAAGTATTTAATTTAAGTTTTTGTAATGTGTAAGGAATAAGTAGGGCTTTTGATGTGTCTCTTTTACTATGCATAAAAATTTAAATAATATTGACCTACATCATTTAACATAAAGGCAGTGGACATGCATGCGCACACATACAAGTGCAAGTGATAAAAAATATGCAGAAGACATCCAGCCACAATCACGCAGATACTACCCTCGCACAAAATCCATTTTGTATTTACCATCCAGTGAGCCTTATTTTCAACAGATTCAAAGAAAGCATATTCTTTAATCTGACTGTTGATGTAGTAGTTAGTGTTATTGGACACATATTAATATATTTGTGGATCTTATGTCTCATCAGTCTTCTGCAGATTTATTGTTTTAACTGTATTTAGTCACATTTATTTTAGGTAAAATTAGATGGTTTTCAGAACAGAATAAAGAATCAGAACTTAGGGCACCACTGGGTTTTAATTTTGCTGATCTATGGATCAGTTTGTAACCCTGGATGAGTCACTTCAATCTGAGTGAAAATTAACTCTAAAACCAAATTGAAGCAAAACCAGGAGCCTTTTCTCCATGAATACCTAGGAACTGAGTTCCTAGCTAATAGATCAGAATTCAACAACTAGAATCTATTTTAACATTAAAACCCGGAGAAGGTATGTATTGTTCTCTGTAATTCTCTATGATGTACCTGCTACGAAATAAAGTAGCAAGTGAAAAATCTCTCATTTTGCCCTGCATATATTTGCATATAATATTTGCACAGACCTTCTGTATGGGTAACAGTGAATTATCACTTTTTTATTAAGACTTCTTATAAAACACTTTTCATTAGATTAAAAAAAAAAAACACCCCAAAAACCGAAACAAAACAAATTAAAGGAAGAGTATTTTTGCTGCTTGAAAATGTCTGGTGAAACATTCACCTCACCAATGCAACACTTTCCATGTTAATAAAACTCATTTGATTAGCAGTACTACCGAAGCAAACATTTTTGTATATAAGCACTCAAGCATGATTTAATCATTTTATTTCAGCATGGAAAAGAGTTGCTCTGAAAGCCCCATTAGCTAAAACATCTTTGATTAGCTCAAACTTATATTTGCAGGTACAAGAGTGAAATAAGCCAAAAGATACTCTGCTTTCTTAAATACCCTTAATTTTGCATACAATCTATCCACAATGATTAAAAACTGTACTGTTGGAACAGGTAAGTAATAAATACTGGTGATTTCAAATAATTATTAGATGCTTTTTGCAAATAAAATTTTATTCTCCGAGTTAAATCCCTTTACCAATATACTGATATCTAGTTACCAATACCATTTTTATATTCCAAAAAGATAAGGCCCTAATTGTATAATGCCATTTTTATCTGCACAAGATAAAAGTGCCAATAAACAAAAATGCACATTAGGCAGGAGATTTTTCAGAATAGATTTTTTTTAAATAACCCACTTGCATTAACAAAAGATTGCAGTGGCTTCCAAATTATAGGGTGTTATTTTTAGTGGAAGTAGTTCAATATTCATATTGGAGCAGATGTAGCAGTTTAACAAAACAGCTCTTCAAATCCTGCACAAATTGAAAACAGGAAAACTGATTGCATTTTCTCTTATCACTTTCCTTTTCTGAATTGACACTCTTGGCCTTCTGAAAATTTACACATGGCTTTCATCTCAACAGCACCTGCTGATCAAACAGAAACCTAACATTTTCATGAAAATGGTATACAGGACTAGTTTTCTTTTTACCATCTTAAAGGGCATCAGCAGTCCACTTGATGGCAACAATTGTTGTGTAGACGGCATACTCAGAATACATTTTCTTTAAACTTACTTTTAAAAACGAGTTAAATCACTAGTGGCTCTTTCATATTAGCTCTTTGCATTAAATTAATTTCTGTCTCCACATCTGCTTAACATTGATGGGCTTCATTCTGTAGCCAGCTCGATTTTACAGTGTCTACAAGACTTTAAAATAATATGATATGGTCTCCATTACACATATATATGTATTTGTAAGTATGTGCATGCATACTTGTATAAATATATATACACAAGAATAAATATATGCACACATTCAAACACATATCTAATGAGTAAAAACAGAAGGAAAATCTAATATCACAATATTCTCTGTATATATCCCTTTCTCCTTTAGCATAAGAAAAGGATGGGGTGGAAAATCCAAACTGAACACATTTTAAAATTCTCCTGTGTTTTCTTACATAATCTACATATCAGGTATAGATCTAGCAGGTGCCTTGGAGCTCAAGTACCAAGGCTGTGGTGAACAGATGTCATCATAGACTAATATGGCAAGCATCTAAATTACAGTCAGCCATTCAGTTCAAATATACCTGGGTGCTTGATGCAAAAGTTTAAAGTGTCTGCTCTTGTATATAAAATATGAAAGATAAGTACCTGCTTCTAAGCCCCTAAACTCTGAAGTGCAGCAGCAGGTAACAAGAACGATCTTCCCTTGTACATAATTCTAGGTGTAATTAAAGATGCTCCTAAGACCTGCTATGTGTCAGTTCCTTAACTGATAGAGCCCTAACCCTTCTGAAATACTCTGCTGCCATCCATTACCATTCTGCTTCAGTGATAAGGTAACCTGAAGGCAGAGATGACATACAGTAATATATGGGCCACTCTAGCCAGTTGGTTTGTGAATTTTAGTGTTTCATCATGCTCACTGAGGCAATCGCAAACCTGAAATGTCAATATGTTCAGTCAATGGAAGTAAAATAATGGGACTCTATTGTCTTACCCTATTGATCTGCTGCTGTCAACAAGGATACATGTCCCCTCCCGCCCCACACCCCCATCTTTAAACAAATTTTAATTAGGCTTTTAGTTACTGGATCATATATATATCTACACAAACACTTGATGAAGTGAAACAACAACAGAAATATTTAAATCATATATATTTGAAATACAATACAAAAAAAAAAAAAAATCACACCAAATAGGCACATTTCTAAACCACCCACACATGTGTAAACATCCATACAGTTTACATTCATGCCCATACCAATATCAGATAATGTTAAACTGATGATGAAGAATCCAAATCAATTACCTGCTATCCAACTTTTACAAATACACATTTAATCACCTAGGATGTGACTTCATCTTTTGCAATACCAAAGTTGAGAAATATCCAATTAAACAAATTAGATATTTAAATATAAATATGTGTGTGTGTTTCCTATTCAAAATGTGCATGGCAACAATGATCTGCCCTTCCTTCTCCCAAGAAAGGCACATTTGGAGTTTTCAAAAAATACAAAAATCTGACATCTGATTGAAACCCAAGAGCATGTTATTTATTTCTTGTTGGGGTCGACTTTACCAAAGCATCAGCAGGCAGAAACGCACAAAAAAAGCTGCTCTTCTTTCCAACCAGAAGTGGTCTGTGTGTGTTTGGAGGGGGGTAAGTAGGAGGGAGATAAAACATTTAAGTCACTCAAAATCAATCAGAAGCTTCACTGGCTCTCTCCCTGAAGAGAGCCTATTTTCTACCCATTCTCACCTAATAAAATGGCTAATCAAGTCGTTATGCTGCTGATTTTCTCCTCCATCTAATGGTTTTAAAGTCGAGTCAATAAATAATCTATTGTTCACCAGCTTCCCCCCCTCCGCCCCCTTTCTCTCAGTTTATCGCCTTTCCCTAAACCCATTCAGACCGGGCCAAACTAAACCCAATTAGAGATAAGGCCCCTTTTTGGGGGTTAATCTCACCTTCCTGAGTCCTGTTTGAATAGCAGAGGTGATGGGAGATAACGTCAAGGCCAGGACTGATGCCTCCTAGCCCCACTGGCAACAAAAGGCAGATCCCTTCTCTCTCCAGGCTAATCTTTAAATGTAAATTCTCCGCCAGCTAAGAGGAGAAGATAAGAGGTTACATCTTCACTTCTCCGGGCTCTTATCGACTTCTGCATCGTTCAGAGAGATTGGTGGAGTGGGAGGGAGGGAGGGAGGGGGCAGAGAAGAGAGCCCCCCCTCCCCTCTCCTCCCAAAAATGCAATGCAGGGAGATTACCTTCTGGCGGAGGAGAGCGCAGGCGGCAGCAGCAGCAGCAGCAGCACGGCCGGGGCTTTGTATTCATTAAACACACATCGCAGCTTATCTGAAGTCAAAGGCTTGTCAGGATGGCACATTGTGTGCGCGCGAGAGGGAGAGAGGAAGGCAGCATGCATCGGGGCGATTACAATATCAGGCTGGCCCAGATGGAGGCAGGAAAATAAGCAGGGGGGGTGAGAGAGACGGGCAGGGAGAGGAGCTGCTGCTGAGGGGCCTCGTGGGACCACACTCCCCTCAGCATCAGCGCGGGGCGGGCTGTGCACCAGGGATGCTCCCACCTGACAGCCCAAGACCCACCACCTGGAGGGCCGGGTCTTCACCTGCCTGGGGAGCTGGAGGCACCCGCTCCCTCTCTGAAGGCCTGCCAACAAGACTTGTGTGCCTGCTTGAAGTGCTGAGAGTGTTAAACTGGGCATTCCCCCGCACCTCAGTACAAAGGCTGAATCCTCATTTTGACACTCAGCACTTCAAACAGGCACACGCATCTTGTGCCTCAGTCGCTGAAGCATTACTCACGCTGTCCTAGCGCAAGCTAGCTTGGGACTGCCCAAGCAACTTCAATTCTTGGGCCCGCGCGTTCCTTGCACTAACCCAGAGCGGGTGCTATCCACCCATGAAAACAGCCTTGCCTCTGATTTCTCCGGAGTTCGCACACGTTCCCTCTCCGATGCTAGCATACAAGTAGCGTGGAGGCTAACATACCAATGTGCTCACTGAATGTTTTTATTGTTCCCAGTTTGGTTGGTGCGTATGTAACTGTTCACACTTCTCAGTACAGAGGTTGCCCGCACTGACTATGCGTCTACGGCATTCATCTCCCAAAAGGAACGGCGAACATGACTTTGTCTTCTACCCAATGCGTCGACTTCCTTGGAGAGATATGTCCAGGGTTTGTTTTAATTTTTAAAAAGCTGACTGGGACATGATCAGGTATTGAAACTGGAAGCTATTGTAACCCTGGCATGAATGTAGATAAACTGGCAAGAATCCCTGCACAAAGAGCAAATTGTTAAACTAGCTTTCACATTCAGGTTTAAAAATAAGACAGTTTTCTCTCATAATGATAATTATCTAGGTTTAAGGAAGTTTGCTTCTCTTGAATGACTGGGAAGCAGCAAAACGAAGGCTGAGCTCAGGACAATGACAGCACAGTGGAGTGAGGCAGGCATTGTTTAGCGGAGCACCCATTCCAGAATTGTTCAGCCAATATAGCAGAGTTTTTCCACAAGAAAAGAAATAAAGGGAATTTGACACGTAATACAAAGTGAAAAGCAGAACCTAGATGGGGGAAGGGTGTGTGTGTGTGAAAATCGTGTCACTGCAATGAATGTCAGATAAAAAGGGGTCTGTCACAAATCCTCCACTAATCCAATAATGTGAAAACCTCTTGGTATCAATGAGACAGAACACAAGGTAATTTTTTTTTGTTCTTCATACACTTTTCTGGCTACATATTTAGTCCGAGAAAGAAAACAATTTAGCAATTTTTTCCTATCACAAAGGGCATTTCACTCCACAGCAAAAATAATATGTGAAGTTTACGTGTGAAATTTACCACCTGTCTAAGTCTGTTTTGTACTCTCTCAAAAAGAGCCACCTTTCCCCCCACCTACAATAGTTGTCAGTTGTGTGACAACCATATTTAGAAGTAATCAGACAAGCCAAATGAAAAGTTAGTCAACTCATTTGAAACACAAGACTTCAGCTACCAATGTGTTCTAAGAGAAGTTAATTAAATTAATTCAATCTGCCAGGTACCAATGAATTTTCTAACAGCAGATGTTCTCTCAAAATACTATCTAAAAATAAAAAGGTGCTCTATTTTGGAAATTCTGGCTTTTTTTCTGCACTATAATGTACCATATACTAAATTAAGCTCTGTCAATTCATTTTTGCCACAACTACAATATATGCTTTGTATTTACCGTGGCATGTCTGCCAAGCAATTTAACTACAAGAGATGCACAATTTTCTGATTACAAAAATCTAAGTTCCTTTTGAAAGTAATAATTTGCTGTGCAAATACTCGCATTTAAAAATAAAGCTGCATTTAACATTGATATAAATACAATCAGAGTATAAGTTGTATAACAGAAGCGGCTTTCCATAATCACAGCTGTCTCAAAGTCCATCCTGGAGGGTAGAAATCTTAATTTGAACAGACTCTCTGTTAATAATGGGTTACCTTCCCATAAAGCATAAAGTCCAGCTGCCCCAGGCAGATAAGTTTTGCAGCATTCAAATAGATTAAAATCTAACATTTTATTTCTTGCACTGAATATGGGAATTCTAGTGTGCTATAATGTGAGAATTCCAACATATGACTATTATGGCATAATATCTCATAGCTCAGCTTGCCATTACTTCACTTGTAATTCTTATGTTAATTATGTTCATAATTACTATAAACAGATGTGGTAGAAATTCATGTGACCTTTCAATGCAGAATGCATTTCTCACTCCTTTCACTTTATTTTAGCACATGCACTAAAGCAAAATATGGAATAAGGAGTGATTTTGACAAGCTGTGTGCGTGTATATGTACAATTTTTAAAGAAAGCACACGTTTCTCAAATACTTCAGTCAGAGGGCCTTCTATATGTCAGTATATTAAAATGAAAATTAAACAAAAAGTTTATTCTGAAATATACTCTGAAAGCCCATGCTTTAAAGAAATATTTTGACTAAATTGAGTTAAACCCATAATTGAAGCCTAGAATATAAATGGGGCACTACATTTTTATTCAGTACCTTTGTTAATGCAGCAGTATTCTGCTTTACAGCTACAAGTATATGACAGTCATACAGCAATTTATTTTACTCACAACCCAGCCATCACCGTCTGTACACAAAACACATCTACAATAAAACCACTATGGATTTCATTAGCAGAAAGCCTACTCAAATTTCATTTCTTTGGCCCTAATCTATAATTAGTGTGGACAGACAGGTGCAAACCCTTCTCTTATCCAGATGGCTACTGGAAATGGTGCAAAATAGCTCCTTCTGTTTAAACAACACACAGATAACCTGCTCTGCTCTTATCACTTACAATTACCTCCATTATACTGAACTAATGTTTACTTTAATAAAATGTCCACTGTTCTTTAAACATTATTTAGAAACTTTTATATCAATGGCAGAAAAAAATGAAGATGGCAATCAATGTCTTTCAGATTAAAGCAATCATTTATTCTGAAATCAAATTTCCCCTTTAAAAATAACTTTGACTTAACATTTGCTGGTCATTTTGCCTGGTATAAAAAAGTAATGCACTGTATTTGGTAGCATGCAGATTTCAGAACAAAGTACTAAATTAGTCCAATATAGTATAAACAAGAAAACAGCAATTATAGTTTTTAAAAATTTATTCAAAGTGTAAAATTTAATGTACCAAAGCAACCAGCTTTATGCTAAAGTTTGGTTTTAAAACTTTTCATTTCATTAGGTTCTATGCTTGTGAAAATGGGATTAAGTAATTTCAAACTAGACCTATTATTTTAGAGACTAAATTTTACTTCAATATACCCAACCCTAATGTCAACACTTGTTTAAACTCCTACCCATCTCTGTAGACAGTTACTAGTTAAAAACATTTGAAACTTACAGGACAGTACTAACTAAAGGGACAAATTTTTGTACCGAGTCAGATTTAAAAGGAATTCCTTCTACATGTCTTTAACCAAACCATGAGAAATAACCTCTACATAATGGCAAGTTCATGTTTTATTTCAGCTGATAAGGCTTCTTGATCTTTGCATGACAACTTGTTTCCACAGAACAAAGAACAAGGTTTCTTTTTTTTTTTTTTAAATTAAAAATGTAAAACCCCTGAAATAGCAAGCAGCCTATCCTTTTCCGGGTAGCTCAAGATTTAACAGTAATGGACTGTGGCAAGTGTATTTGAAAGAGGAAAATGACAATTGCAACTCTCATGCCTCCCTCACTCCCAATGCAAATACTGGAGATGCCAATTTTTCTAGAGTGCCTAGTTATGAAGAGCTATGCAGTTTGCACAGTACCTCAGTGAAGTAGGCTTTGTACTCAATGCCTGTCAGCTGAAGTTCATTTCAGAAAAGTGGAAAACAGGATTTGACAGGAAAGAATGTCCTGAACTGACTAGCCACTGACCAGCACTCCAGGTGGAGCTATTTTTTCTCTTTTCTTTATAAACAATACTTTCAGCATAAAACTCCATCTTCACATAGGCGTACAAAGTGTTAAATCTATACAGATGAAATGCAGGGTGATGTTTTACTGGTTTATTATTTAGGCAAATATTGAGTTAACATTAAGGTGCTCAAAATGGCAGAGGGCAATGTTTTACTTTAAAAGATTTTGGAAAGTATTTAAAAGCTTGAAGCCTATGAAGAAAAACAACTTGTGTAGCAGTTGCCAGCAAGCAGTGACCTAACACTGCTGTCTGCATTCCATTACAAACAGAATGTTTCTTGTCTGTTAGAACATTTTAACAGTTCAGGAACAAAGCAGCGCTAGGTATTCTTGCAAGCACTACAGCAGAGATTCTCCTTCAGAAGTATCCTTCTCTTAACTACTTCGTGTCTGGTTTCAGCCTGCCAGATATTACCAGATTTTTTTTTCACTTGCACTTCTGTATAGTTGAGCTACATACTGTACTTGGGGGTGTGGGGGAACTGATGCATACACCCAAGTGATAATATTTATTTTTAGAGGCTCAAACTTAAGAAGCTGATCACAGACACTCTTAATAATCAAATAATTTATTTAAAAGACTTAATGATGAGATACTAACAAGATATCTCACCAACATGTAGTTACTACACAATAAAATGTGTATACTGTGCAGGTATAAGGAAAGCTACTATCACATCTTTTCCATATTTTTTCTTTTCAAGGGAAGCCCTAGAAATTCATGGTTCCAAAACCAGAACATGTAAACAAGGCACACTAACTTTCTTAACATATACCCAAACTGAAGGAAATTCCCTAATCATATTGGATTTCCTAAGGAAATCTTCCCAGAATAAACTGAATGAGGTTTTCAGACTTCACTGAAGGTTGAGCATCAGTTTTAACCAGTTCGACCATCTCTCTTGGCCAGATTCACTAAAACTTTTCATACAAAGCCATAACAGAAGACCTGGGTATAAACTTAAAAGTTGCAGAAGTCTAAAAATGTTTTTCATCTCAATTGGAATAAACCCCTTGCCTCAAACTATTATGGTTAATAAAAACAAAGCTGCTTATTTAAACTTTGCATTGCATCGTCAGGATGTGAAACTGGAGAAGGAAATGCATGGTCCTAGTAGAAATATTCAGTAAATTATCCTCACCCCTAACTCTAACATATTGTATTTAGAAATATGATCATTATGTTTCTAATTAAATATCCAAAAAGATAAAGCTTTTTAGAAGACCTGCAACATTTGTGCATGTGCTAATATAAGTAGAGAAAAAGTCAACACCGATTAGTTGGTCCAAAAATGAAAAAAAAAAAAATCCTGCTTTGGTCAGCAACTCGGACCACCATCAGGGGATAAATCAATTTGCAGCAGCTGTGGACAGCCATTTAAGTCTAGGGCCTGAACAGATTAATTAGGGGAAGCGATGTTAAAAGTTAAAGGGGTCAGAGTTACATTAAGTACATGAATTTTTGCTAGAACAAACCCCAGGTGCTACATTCCAAGACTCAGAAGACATCCTTTCAGTCAATGGTATCCATGTAGGCTCATGTTTGGCACTTGCCACATTTTTGCAGAAGATAATACAATACTGATGTTTCAGACCGATAACTTTCAGAGAGAACAGACCTAGTTTTCCCCACATGTAGACCATAACAAACCAGTAGTGATTTTTGTATCACCTTTTTGTAGCCTATTTTCAAGGTAGGAATAATAACAATTCAAAGACTGGCAACTATGCATTATGCGAACAACTGAAAATTTAAAAAAGGTCACTTTCAATTTTGTTATGGCTTACAATGGCAAACTTCTTTGACTTCACAGAAGAATTGCTAGTAATTTTACTCGGCTCCCACATGTGACTGATTTATGGGCATAATCTGAACTTCAAAATCTCACACTAGCTGGAGGATCAGTTGGACAAAATAATCGTTTTTTTAATATCTGATTCAATGAAACGGAGAGAGAAGAAAGATGTAAAGGTACAATTAGTGCCAGGGGGGACTGGTACAGGGCATGTGTCTCCTGAAATGCAGGGTTGGTATGCAATGATAACCCTTTGTGTTTTTAATATGAGTGTAGAGCTCTGACTTCTGCTATCCCTAGTCCATTTAATCTGTGGATGTTCACAGCTGCTACAAATTGATTTATCCGAGGCTGGCGACTAGGACTCCTGTCTAAAAATAGCCAGATAGGAACTTTTCGGTGGGGGCGTAGGAGGATGTTTGAAAAGGTCTCTACCTCCTTCCTTCCCACCCCACTTGCTCCAACTTCGGAGAGAGTTTACATGCTAACATTCTCTCTTTTTTGGTAGAAAAGAATTTCACTACGTGCCAGGATCTCTCCTCTTTCTATTTCTTTATGTCATTTTGAATGACAAGGCGGCACAGCCGTGCTGTACAGATTTTAGACTCGATTAACAGACAGCGGAGTCTTCTCAACAGGGAATAACAACTCAGTTGAGGTTGCAAAAGCCTCCCCCCACCCCAGCTAAACTCTGTTTTAGACTCCTTGGGACTTCATCCCTCCCGACTGGACTCGGAGCTCTCAGGCTCATCGGAGGGTGAAGAGTTTCGCCTGTTCAGAGAGGAGCTACATAATGATGGGCTGGGATCGCGTCCTTTGGACCGGCCACCAGATGAGCACCATCAAACTGCGGCAGGGTTTCGGGCGCCTGCCTCGTCTGAAGGACGCGGATCTATTTGCAAGATCGCAGCGCAGCGGAAATAGGACGGGCACTGCCAGAACTGGGTTTCCTTGCAAAATAGCCTGGAGTGATGCTGCCAGCACGACATCATCCCAGGATTGTAAGGCGGGGGGAGAGAAAAACAAGTCACCAGAAGGATGCCAGATCACGCTGGCGAGGCCCTGTGATCCGGGGAAAGGAAGGGGGGTGGGGAGCAAATCCTAAATGGAGACAGGGTCACTGGGATCCGGCAGATGAGAAGAGCATTTGCTTTCTAAGCTGCTTTCCCTGCGAAACCGGCTGTTTGTTTGTTTTTTGCTTTTGCCCTTTGAGCAATGCTGAGTGCAGAGCTGCCTCCCCAGCCCGGCACCGTGCCCGCAACAGCCCCGCTCCCCGCGGCTCCGGTTCAGCCGCGAGCCCCTTTAGCTACAACAATCCTCCAAGACTAAGAGAGAGGGGATCCAGCCTCCCTACCCCCGCCCCGGGGCTCCCGTCCCCTCCTCGGTACTTACACTGAAAAGGACCGGAGATTCCCACCATTCGCCACAGGCTGTGAGCTGCAAATAAAAGTTCCCGTCCTCCTCGGGGGAGACCCGACAGCCCAGGCTGCTGGAGGGGAAAGGGAGTGGGAGAGGGGAGAGGCAGTGCAAGGCAGCTTCCCTTCCCAGTCCAGATGATCCAAGTCAACACGAGGCGAGGAGGAACTCCAGCTGCTGGGAAAGGAGGATCAATGCGAGAGAGACGACTTGTTCCAAGGGAAAGGAGAAGAACCAAAAATAAAGCAAAGTCTCCAAGTAGGGATACTGAATGCCCAGGTCCTTTGCTGCTGCTGCTGCTGCTGCAGACAAATGTGGTCTGGAGTCCAGAGAACGTATAGTGTCAGGGGTGGTGTTGCTGTGTCTCTTTCTAAGAAGGCGATGCATAGATTTGCAGGGCTGCCTTGTCTCTGCCTTGGAAAAGAAGCTCCATGCAGTGTCTGTGCAGATCCGCCCGCAGAAAGACGCCGCTGCGCCTGTGTCTCCCTCTGCTACCAGCCACCTCTCAAGTCAAACAGCATACTGCAAGCAGCCGGCCCGGCTCCACTACCCAGGTGCAGGGGGGGAGGGCTTAAAGCAGTGGGAGGTGATAGAGGTAGGAGACATCTGTGTCGTGAGGAGGTTAGTGGGGGTCAAGTATATGTTAACAATAGGCAAGCACAGTCCCTCTTGGGCAGTCTGCCTACTCTTTCTTTCTCTCTCTCTCTCTTTTACTGGGTGGACATGTAACTTGCTCCCTAATGATGCCTTCCCAAGGCTGCCTGCTTTAAGAGTCCAGACTGCCCTGCAGTAACCCAAGACAAACACTTTCCCTAGCCATCTGGAGAGCTCCTGGCTTCTCTGCCTGTATCTCATCACTGTCTGAAGAGACAGCACTGCTAGAAATCAAGCTACTCTCAGATCTACTCTCTAATCCCCTTCTGTTAGCTGATTTTTCAGTCAGACTATTTGCTTTCGCATTAGATAATAGCCTTAGAGAAAACAATTATCATTT